>NC_140165.1:114693973-114798973 GCF_963971535.1 Notolepis coatsorum
ATAATATTGTGAGGTTCTGTTCTTGCTCTCTCACTCGTTCTGTTCCTTTAACCACCTCGCTCTGTTTTCATTTGTTTTTTCTGTTAATTATTTCAATTCCCTCATTCACACGCTTCTCCCCAGTGACGTCATCTGAGACGTCGCTGATTGGTTCTCTCAGGTCCGCACGCTTTTCAATCACATTCCCCAGCTGTCACTGCTTGTCAATCAATCAATCCCTTATTATTTATACCCCGTTTCTCCACTCTAAGTTTGTTGGATCGTCTTGATTTTTCTCTGGTTGCATTCTCCGTTTTGCTGCTGCTGCTGCTTTTGCTCTATGTGCTATCTCCAGGATTTTTCCAAGAAGCCTTCCCCTTGGACACCTGTTCCCGTGGCGCGCGCTCGCTCCGCTGTTGTTCCAGCACCATTACGCATTACGTCTGGGTGAGTTTTTATTGACTGTCTTGATCTATTCCGTTTTTCGTGTGTTACTATTACACTGAAGATTACCACCTTTTTGTCAGACAGTCACTCACCCAGCGTTCCCTTTTGTTTGTTCCCTCTGGGATAATATTTTTGGGACTTTTCATCTCCCTCTGTGTGTTGCTCACACCGAAGATATTATTTCACATTTGGATTGTTTTTGGACTTCACTACTGTGTGTATATTACACGAAGATATTAACTTGGGACTGTGTTTGGAATTTTGCTCACTGTGTATATTACACGAAGATATTCACTTGGGACTGTGTTTGGAATGTTGCTCACTGTGTGTATTACACGAAGAGATTCACTTGGGATTTGTTTTTGGAATTGTGCTCACTGTGTTTAATTACACGAAGATTAGTTCACCCTGTTCTCCTGCTCGTTCAAACTGCACTGTTGTTGACTCGTTCCCTCTCTCCCTCTCTCGGTCTCGCAACACATCGGAGATTCTGCCGAGAGAATTCTGCAGAGCGGTTCTGACGTCAACATCTGCTATTCCCAAACTACCACCACGGGAGAAGCTGCAGAGCAGCAGCACTTTTGCCCCCCCCCTGGCCTATGTACCTGTCTTGTTGACTTGCCTATCCTGTACTCTTTATATTTAGTATTCAAATAAACAAGCCCTTGTATTTGGCAACTCTGAATTCCTACTCTCTTGTGTCGTGCGTTTGGGGTCGGTGTCAAACCATAACATTACGATCCAACCAAAATGACGACCCCAGCCGACACAGAGAGGGTCAGAACCGCACTTGCAAGTCAAGTCGAGTTGACCAGGGATCACAGTCTCCAATTAGAGCGGGCTGCGGCTGCGGTGCAGAATCTCAGGGATCAGGTCCTGCCTATGCAGGGTTCAATGGCCGCTATGGCGGGACAACAGTCCGACATTCTCGCTCAGCTTCACTCGCTGGGCGACACCGTTAATACCTTTCATCTCTCACACCCTTCAGGAGCATTCCCCGCAGCCCCAGCAGATCTCGCATCTCGGGAACCCCGTCTCTCCGTCCCACGGCTGTTCGACGGTAATCCCGAGGAGTGTGCCACATTCATCATGCAATGTGAGTTGGTTTTCCATCATCAACCAAGCCGTTTTTCTGCTCGTGGGTCCCAAGTGGCTTATATAACGAACTTACTTTCAGGCCATGCTGCCCAGTGGGTCACTTCCTCCTGGGCAATGGAAGCAGATTTTTTGTTTTCCTATCCAGACTTCGTGGCGGAGCTCCGCAGAGTGTTCCACCATCCAGCCCGAGGTCTGGACCCTGGAGCCCGGTTGGGGACCTTCCGTCAGGGGAGCGGCAGGGTGACGGACTATGTCATGGAGTTTCGACTGGCGGCGGTGGAGAGTGGATGGAACGAACCTGCTCTTCGCCTAACCTTCTTGAGGGGGCTCAGTGACGCAGTCCGGGACCAGCTCGCTACCCGGGAGTTGCCCGACTCCCTCGAGGATCTGTTTAGCCTCGTCATCCGTATTGACGGACGCCTCCTGGAGAGAAGGCGCGAGAGGACCCGACTGTTACCTCCTGAAGCACCCCGGACTCCTGGACGCCCCGTCCCCAACACTACTGGTGGTAACAGGCTTCCCCGTTCGGTTCGCGAGGAGGAACCCATGCAGCTGGGACGCTCTCATCTGAGCCAGGCGGAGCGTGAGGCAAGGCTCAGGTCCGGTCTCTGCCTCTACTGCGGAGGTGCGGGACACCGTATCGCCGACTGCCCCACCCGGCCAAAAGATCAGGCTCACCGAGACCCCGGGAAATCCTGGTGAGCCGTTTTTCCCATTCCCAGCGCCGCGCACCTCCTGACCATCTGATGAGCGTCACCCTGGCCTGGGGGGACCAACGTGCCACGGTGGAGGCCCTCATCGACTCTGGGGCAGACGAGAACTTCCTCGACTTCGAGTTTGCCACCCGAGCCAACATACCTTTTGAGGACCTTGTGAGGCCCTTGGAGATCTTTTTGTTGGACCAACACCGCCTGGCCGACATCTCTCAACGCACCGGCCCAGTCGTGCTGACCATCGCTGGGAACCACGTCGAGAGAATCCAGTTCCTCATTACCCAATCCCCCCTTGTCCCGGTGGTCCTGGGTAGGCCCTGGCTCGCGCTGCACGAGCCCCACATCGCCTGGTCCTCCGGTACCATCAGGGGCTGGAGCTCCTCCTGTCACACCCGCTGTCTGCAGGCGGCGTCCTGTCCCCCGCCCCGGAGGCCCGCTGGTGAGTTGCCCCCGGACCCCTCGTCCATACCTCCCGAGTACCACGACCTCATGGAGGTATTCAGTAAGACCAGGGCTCAGGCCCTTCCACCTCACCGCCCCTATGACTGCGCCATCGACCTCCGCCAAGGGGCTCCTGCTACAGTCTGACTGTCCCGGAGAAGAAGGCGATGGATCTCTACATCTCTGAGTCATTGGAAGCAGGACTCATTCGGCCTTCCTCCTCCCCGGTGGCGGCCGGGTTCTTCTTTGTTGGTAAGAAGGATGGGGACCTGCGACCCTGCATCGACTATCGTCAGCTCAACGAGATCACCATCAAGAACAAATACCCCCTACCTCTCATGAGCTCCACCTTCGAGCCACTGACCCAGGCCTCGTTCTTCACCAAGCTGGACCTCCGAAGTGCCTACCATCTTGTCCGTATCCGTGAGGGCGATGAATGGAAGACCGCCTTCAAGACCCCCAGTGGCCACTACGAGTACCTTGTAATGCCGTTCGGCCTCACCAACGCCCCGGCGGTATTCCAGGCACTCATGAACGACGTCCTTCGTGACATGCTGGAGGTGTTCGTGGTGGTGTACCTGGACGACATTCTCATCTTTTCCAGGACCCTCGAGGAGCACATCCTGCATGTCCGCCGTGTGCTGGAGCGCCTCCTCCACAATCGGCTCTTCGTCAAGGCGGAGAAGTGCCGTTTTCACTCCAACTCCGTCGACTACCTGGGCTTCATCGTTGAGAAGGGCTTGACCCGAGCGGATCCTCGCAAGATCCAGGCTGTGGAGGATTGGCCAGAACCCACCACTCGGAAGGAGTTACAGAGTTTCCTCGGGTTCGCCAACTTCTACCGAAGGTTCATCCGGAACTACAGTCAAGTGGCGGAGCCACTTACCAAGCTAACCTCCCCCGCTCTGCCGTTCGACTGGTCCCCAGCGGCATGCGCTGCGTTCCGCTCCCTCAAGAGAAGGTTCACTTCTGCCCCTATCCTGCTCCACCCTGACCCCAAGAGACAGTTCATCGTGGAGGTGGACGCCTCGGATTCTGGCCTGGGCGCTGTCCTATCCCAGCGATCTCTTTCAGACCAGAAGGTGCATCCTTGCGCCTTCTACTCGCGTCGCTTCCTCCCCGCCGAGAGGAACTACGACACCGGCAATCGGGAGCTGCTGGCGGTCGTGGCTGCGCTGGAGGAGTGGCGTCATTGGCTAGAGGGTGCCGAGGAGCCTTTTACCATCTGGACGGACCACAAGAACCTGACGTTCATCCGCGCTTCCAGGCGCCTCAACGGTCGGCAGGCGAGATGGGCCAGTTTCCTCAGCCGGTTCGACTTCTCGCTGACCTTCCGCCCCGGTTCCCGCAACACGAAGGCCGACTCCCTGTCCCGGATGCACTCCAAGGGGGCTCCACCCTCTGAGGACCCTTCACCCATCCTCCCGGAGGCCCGAGTGGTTGGAGCCATCACCTTGGGCATCGAGGGTGTGGTGAGGCGTGCCCTACGCTTCCAACGTGCTCCAAGCAACGTCCCTAGGAGTCGTCTCTTCGTCCCCGACTCTGTCCGGTCCCAGGTACTGCTGTGGGGCCATACCAGCCGGTTCGCCTGCCACCCTGGCGTCCATCGCACGTTCTCCTTCCTGGCTCGTCGTTTCTGGTGGCCCACCATGCGGAATGACGTCAAGGAGTTCGTATTGGCCTGCGCGGTCTGTGCCCGCAGCAAGGCCTCTCACCAGGCACCCTCCGGGCTCTTGCAGCCACTTCCCATTCCGAGCCGTCCGTGGTCACATGTGGCGCTCGACTTCGTCACTGGTCTGCCCTCCTCCCAGGGGAACACCTGCCTTCTGACCGTGGTGGATCGATTCAGCAAGGGGGTCCACCTCGTGGCCCTCTCCAAGCTTCCCTCGGCGGCCGAGACGGCGGACCTCCTGACGCACCACGTGTTCCGCCTTCATGGTTTTCCCCAGGACATCGTCTCTGACCGGGGGCCCCAGTTCACCTCCCAGGTATGGCGGGCTTTTTGCAAGGGATTGGGGGCAACGGTCAGTCTCTCCTCTGGTTATCATCCCCAGACTAACGGGCAGACGGAGAGGATGAACCAGAGCGTAGAGTCTGCTCTTCGGTGTGTGGCAGCCGAGAGACCAGCATCCTGGAGCCGTTTCCTTCCCTGGGTTGAATACTCCATCAATTCAATGGTCAGTTCCGCCACCGGCCTCTCCCCTTTTGAGGTCTCCCTGGGCTACCAGCCCCCTCTTTTCCCCGCACAGGAGACGGAAGTGGCAGTTCCCTCCGTGCAGGTCCACCTCGACCGCTGCCGACGAGTTTGGGAGATCACCAGGACCGCGCTGCTCCGGACATCTGAGCGCGCCTGTCGTGGTGCCGACCGATGCCGGGTTCCTGCGCCGACTTACCGCCCTGGGCAGAGGGTGTGGCTCTCCGCGAAGGACCTCCCGCTACGGTCCTCGGCCAAGAAGCTCAACCCCCATTTCGTCGGGCCTTTCGAGGTCCTGAAGGTACTCAGTCCGGCGGCCCTGCGCCTGAAGCTTCCTGCATCCATGCACATCCACCCCGTGTTCCATGTCTCCCGGGTTAAGCCCGTCTCCCTCAGTCCCCTTATGCCTCCAGCTCCTGATCCGCCGCCTCCCGTGTTGGTGGATGGTCACCCCCAGTGGCAGGTCCGCCGGTTGATGGGCGTTCGTCGGCGGGGCCGGGGGTTCCAATACCTGGTGGACTGGGAGGGTTACGGCCCTGAGGAGCGTAGCTGGGTCTCCCGGCAGCTCATCGTGGATCCCGGCTTGGTCACCGACTTCCATCGAGCCCATCCTGACGAGCCGGGTCGGCCTGGTCGCCGGGTGGCTCCCGTGGAGGGGGGGGTACTGTGAGGTTCTGTCCTTGCTCTCTCACTCGTTCTGTTCCTTTAACCACCTCGCTCTGTTTTCATTTGTTTTTTCTGTTAATTATTTCAATTCCCTCATTCACACGCTTCTCCCCAGTGACGTCATCTGAGACGTCGCTGATTGGTTCTCTCAGGTCTGCACGCTTTTCAATCACATTCCCCAGCTGTCACTGCTTGTCAATCAATCAATCCCTTATTATTTATACCCCGTTTCTCCACTCTAAGTTTGTTGGATCGTCTTGATTTTTCTCTGGTTGCATTCTCCGTTTTGCTGCTGCTGCTGCTTTTGCTCTATGTGCTATCTCCAGGATTTTTCCAAGAAGCCTTCCCCTTGGACACCTGTTCCCGTGGCGCGCGCTCGCTCCGCTGTTGTTCCAGCACCATTACGCATTACGTCTGGGTGAGTTTTTATTGACTGTCTTGATCTATTCCGTTTTTCGTGTGTTACTATTACACTGAAGATTACCACCTTTTTGTCAGACAGTCACTCACCCAGCGTTCCCTTTTGTTTGTTCCCTCTGGGATAATATTTTTGGGACTTTTCATCTCCCTCTGTGTGTTGCTCACACCGAAGATATTATTTCACATTTGGATTGTTTTTGGACTTCACTACTGTGTGTATATTACACGAAGATATTCACTTGGGACTGTGTTTGGAATTTTGCTCACTGTGTATATTACACGAAGATATTCACTTGGGACTGTGTTTGGAATGTTGCTCACTGTGTGTATTACACGAAGAGATTCACTTGGGATTTGTTTTTGGAATTGTGCTCACTGTGTTTAATTACACGAAGATTAGTTCACCCTGTTCTCCTGCTCGTTCAAACTGCACTGTTGTTGACTCGTTCCCTCTCTCCCTCTCTCGGTCTCGCAACACATCGGAGATTCTGCCGAGAGAATTCTGCAGAGCGGTTCTGACGTCAACATCTGCTATTCCCAAACTACCACCACGGGAGAAGCTGCAGAGCAGCAGAACTTTTGCCCCCCCCCTGGCCTATGTACCTGTCTTGTTGACTTGCCTATCCTGTACTCTTTATATTTAGTATTCAAATAAACAAGCCCTTGTATTTGGCAACTCTGAATTCCTACTCTCTTGTGTCGTGCGTTTGGGGTCGGTGTCAAACCATAACAAATATACTTCTCTATTATACTTTGAATGCACTTGTAAGGCAAAGGAATGTGCGTAGGCAAATCAATAATGAATGTCCATTCTCTGGTTACGCAGGAGGTAATTATACGACCTGAATCTTAGGGAATTATATCTATGGTGCACTGGTGATATATAGCGGGAGATACTGAAGGGTCCCCCCGGTTGTAAGCCAGCAGGGGTAGAGGATCTGTCGGTAGTAGAGAGTCTGGTCAACGATGACTAAGGAGACTCCAAGTACAGGAGACGGTGCAATAGTCTCTTGATCCACAGACGAATACAGCTGTTCTCCGTAGACTGTAGCTCCACAGTGAAGAAAGCTAGCCTGCCTCAGGCTCTCTGAGGCGCAGACTTGACGTGGCTCCTCACAGGGTAAATCCCACACACGTGTAGGCGTCGGCGATTCTCCGCTCCATAAATCACAGGACCAAAACAAATATAATCCAGCCGTAAATGGCTATGCAGTCGTCGGGTAGATTAATCCAGTGTACATGTCCACACGGTCCTCGTCTAGGTCTCCTCGGGTGAAAGCGCCATGAAAGCAGCCCAGCCTGGATAAGCACTCTAGCTGGTACGAGGAAGCGTTGGTGATGCTGGTCACTGTAGAACTTTAGCCGCACGATACACTATACACAAATAGACTATTACTGACTTAATAGAAATATGTCGCACTCGACGGTATAGCGCCAAACTCTGACACTTCAGTTATTAATTCGCACGCGGTCTCAATGCTCTCTTTGGGGCCAAACAGGCCATACTTCACCGCACGGAGTATCGTGGGTGAGGCTTCCTGATCCGCCGCCTCCCGTGTTGGTGGATGGTCACCCCCAGTGGCAGGTCCGCCGGTTGATGGGCGTTCGTCGGCGGGGCCGGGGGTTCCAATACCTGGTGGACTGGGAGGGTTACGGCCCTGAGGAGCGTAGCTGGGTCTCCCGGCAGCTCATCGTGGATCCCGGCTTGGTCACCGACTTCCATCGAGCCCATCCTGACGAGCCGGGTCGGCCTGGTCGCCGGGTGGCTCCCGTGGAGGGGGGGGTACTGTGAGGTTCTGTCCTTGCTCTCTCACTCGTTCTGTTCCTTTAACCACCTCGCTCTGTTTTCATTTGTTTTTTCTGTTAATTATTTCAATTCCCTCATTCACATGCTTCTCCCCAGTGACGTCATCTGAGACGTCGCTGATTGGTTCTCTCAGGTCTGCACGCTTTTCAATCACATTCCCCAGCTGTCACTGCTTGTCAATCAATCAATCCCTTATTATTTATACCCCGTTTCTCCACTCTAAGTTTGTTGGATCGTCTTGATTTTTCTCTGGTTGCATTCTCCGTTTTGCTGCTGCTGCTGCTTTTGCTCTATGTGCTATCTCCAGGATTTTTCCAAGAAGCCTTCCCCTTGGACACCTGTTCCCGTGGCGCGCGCTCGCTCCGCTGTTGTTCCAGCACCATTACGCATTACGTCTGGGTGAGTTTTTATTGACTGTCTTGATCTATTCCGTTTTTCGTGTGTTACTATTACACTGAAGATTACCACCTTTTTGTCAGACAGTCACTCACCCAGCGTTCCCTTTTGTTTGTTCCCTCTGGGATAATATTTTTGGGACTTTTCATCTCCCTCTGTGTGTTGCTCACACCGAAGATATTATTTCACATTTGGATTGTTTTTGGACTTCACTACTGTGTGTATATTACACGAAGATATTCACTTGGGACTGTGTTTGGAATTTTGCTCACTGTGTATATTACACGAAGATATTCACTTGGGACTGTGTTTGGAATGTTGCTCACTGTGTGTATTACACGAAGAGATTCACTTGGGATTTGTTTTTGGAATTGTGCTCACTGTGTTTAATTACACGAAGATTAGTTCACCCTGTTCTCCTGCTCGTTCAAACTGCACTGTTGTTGACTCGTTCCCTCTCTCCCTCTCTCGGTCTCGCAACACATCGGAGATTCTGCCGAGAGAATTCTGCAGAGCGGTTCTGACGTCAACATCTGCTATTCCCAAACTACCACCACGGGAGAAGCTGCAGAGCAGCAGAACTTTTGCCCCCCCCCTGGCCTATGTACCTGTCTTGTTGACTTGCCTATCCTGTACTCTTTATATTTAGTATTCAAATAAACAAGCCCTTGTATTTGGCAACTCTGAATTCCTACTCTCTTGTGTCGTGCGTTTGGGGTCGGTGTCAAACCATAACAAATATACTTCTCTATTATACTTTGAATGCACTTGTAAGGCAAAGGAATGTGCGTAGGCAAATCAATAATGAATGTCCATTCTCTGGTTACGCAGGAGGTAATTATACGACCTGAATCTTAGGGAATTATATCTATGGTGCACTGGTGATATATAGCGGGAGATACTGAAGGGTCCCCCCGGTTGTAAGCCAGCAGGGGTAGAGGATCTGTCGGTAGTAGAGAGTCTGGTCAACGATGACTAAGGAGACTCCAAGTACAGGAGACGGTGCAATAGTCTCTTGATCCACAGACGAATACAGCTGTTCTCCGTAGACTGTAGCTCCACAGTGAAGAAAGCTAGCCTGCCTCAGGCTCTCTGAGGCGCAGACTTGACGTGGCTCCTCACAGGGTAAATCCCACACACGTGTAGGCGTCGGCGATTCTCCGCTCCATAAATCACAGGACCAAAACAAATATAATCCAGCCGTAAATGGCTATGCAGTCGTCGGGTAGATTAATCCAGTGTACATGTCCACACGGTCCTCGTCTAGGTCTCCTCGGGTGAAAGCGCCATGAAAGCAGCCCAGCCTGGATAAGCACTCTAGCTGGTACGAGGAAGCGTTGGTGATGCTGGTCACTGTAGAACTTTAGCCGCACGATACACTATACACAAATAGACTATTACTGACTTAATAGAAATATGTCGCACTCGACGGTATAGCGCCAAACTCTGACACTTCAGTTATTAATTCGCACGCGGTCTCAATGCTCTCTTTGGGGCCAAACAGGCCATACTTCACCGCACGGAGTATCGTGGGTGAGGCTTCAACTTTAGTTCCTAAGTGCTTCTGTATTCACCTGCGCCATATTTATATGCACGGCGAACAATCTAGTGCCAACCTCATTTCTGTCTCGTATTCTTGGGCAAGGCCGGGCATGTACAGACATGTCTTGACGGTGGCTTTGAACCTGACTCTGGAGGCATGGCCCTGGCGCCTGTGGACCGCTGTCCAATAGGAGAATGATAGATAGATAGATAGATAGATAGATAGATAGATAGATAGATAGATAGATAGATATATAGATAGATAGATAGATAGATAGATAGATAGATAGATAGATAGATAGATAGATAGATAGATAGATAGATAGATAGATAGATAGATAGATAGATAGATAGATAGATAGATAGATAGATATTATGGTCTGTACTAGGCTAAAGGGATATTCCGTGTATATGTACAAGGAATATACAAGGGATATCAAAACGATATACAAATACTATGCAATATATATCAATCAATAAATATATATATTCGGTTTAATCTGATCCTTTGTAACAGCCGCCTCCTAATTAGTCCCACCTAATTAGCTAAGCAGAGACAGATTAACCGCACTGTCCACTACTCAATGTCTGTTGTGAGGGGTCGGGCAGTTCACAAAGTCATGGGGTCATGGTCGTCATCGATAGTATCGGGGAGCCTTGGCAGTTCTATTAGCCTCGCCACGGGTCGGGTGTAGATCCGTCCTTGGACGAGCACTTCGGCTGCTCAGACCTTTCCGTCGGCACCGGTGATCACTTTGCTTATGCGGCCAGCCGGCCACATAGCTCGGGGTAGTGACTGGTCGATAATCATGACGACTGTTCCTTCTGTCAAATTGTCTCTCTCTTTCACCCATTTCTGGCGGGTCTGTAGAGACGGTAGATAGTGGAGTAGGAAGCTGTTCCAAAACTTGTCAGCCAATACTTGACTGTACCTCCACATTCTTCGGCCGTTCGCTTCTTCAGGCCTGTACATTGTCTGTGGTAGCGCGGGGTCCAGCCGCCCCATCAAGAGTGTGTTGGGGGTGACTGGGTCGACATCTGCTACATCACTTGAGACGTAACCGAGGGGCTTTGAGTTCAATACTCCCTCGATCTCCGTGAGGACTGTCATTAAGACTTCTTCCGCCACGGTCTGGGCCCCAAGCACGGCGTACAGGGCTGTCTTTATTGAACGTACTTCTCGTTCCCAAGTTCCACCGAAGTGAGGTGCGTTCAGGGGATTAAACTGGAAGTCAATCTGGGAGGGAGCGAGGTGGGTCTTAAGTTCTGGGCCCATAGCTTGGAAGCTCTCTCTCAGCTCTCTTTCTCCGCCTTTGAAGTTTGTCCCGTGATCAGACAATAATATAGACAGTTTGCCTTTCCGCGATGTGAATCTTCGGAAGGCCATAAGGAATGAGTCTGTGCTCATGGTTGGAAGGAGTTCTATATGCATCGCTTGGGTGGTCATGCATTTGAATACAATACCCCACCGCTTCTCGGTTCCTCTTCCTTTCTTTATATACAGCGGGCCGAAACAGTCCATACCGGTGGAGTGAAAAGGCTTGTCGCCGAGTCGGAGGCGACAGGGAGGTAGGTCAGCCATCCAGGGTATACTGGGCTGCGCTCGCCATTTACGACAGTCTAGACAGGTTCGCTGGAAGCGCCGCACTGCTTCTCTCCCTTGCAGTATCCAATAACGACGTCTGATCTCCGCGAAGACTCTCTCTGCCCCGGCGTGATGCACATCCTCGTCGTATTTCTTTATGATCAGCTCTGTGACCTTGTGTCGGCTGTTTAAGACTATCGGGTACTTGACGTCATCCGGTAAGTCTGGAGCTCTCCGCAGACGACCACCCACTCTGATGAGACCATGGGCGTCGCTCTCGGGGGCTAGGTGGAGCAATCTGCTGTCTGATGGGACGGGCTTTGCTCCCTGTAGACAGTCTAGCTCATCGGGAAACGAGTCTCTCTGGGCTCGTTGTAGTAGAAGAAGTTCTGCTTCTTCGTAGTCAGTTGCAGTAATGTCAGTAGTGAGCTGAACCTCTGGGTGGTGCCACAGGAATGTCTTTAGCTGCGCACTCTCTAGGGTGAGGCAATCGTCTATGTCGGGGTCTGTGGAGACGAGTGTGTTCAATCCACAGAACATAGATTTCTTGTTTTCGGCCTCCTCCTTACTCGCTTCCCGTGGGGTGGGTGTAGGCCACTCTTCTTCAGGGAGCTTGAGGAACTCTGGCCCGTCACTGTATAGGTTGTGGCGGGTGAGGTCATCCAGGGACATTCCCCGGGTGATGACGTCAGCTGGGTTGTGTTTTGTGTCCACATACCTCCAGCTTGCTACTTCTGTTAAATCTTGAATCTCTGTGACTCTGACTCCCACGAAGACCTTGTATCTGCACGAATCAGACCGGATCCATGTGAGTACTGTCGTGGAGTCTGACCACAAGATTGTTCTTTGCACCGGAATGGTGAGTTCACGTTGGATTAACGTGGCGAGTTGCGCTCCTGCTAGGGCTGCGCAGAGCTCTAGACGCGGGATAGATTGTTGCTTTCGTGGGGCTATTCTTGAGCGAGCCAGGATGAAAGCAGTATGTATTTCTCCTCCCTCCTCTCGGTTACGCAAGTAGGCCACCGAACCGTAGGCTACTTCGGAGGCGTCGCTGAAGACGTGCAGGTCCATCTGGCACGTCTCCGGCCTCACTGTGGGTGGGAAGTAGCTGCGGCGTATGTTGACACCTGGGAGTGAGCTGAGTTCCGTCTCCCACTCTCTCCATGTGGATGCAAGGTGTTCGGGTATGGGGTCGTCCCAGCCCTGGTCCTTGTCCCATAACGCTCTTACAATCATCTTTGCCCTGGTGGTGTAAGGTAGAATACATCCCAACGGGTCATATTGTCTGGCGAGTGTTCTGTATACACTCCGTCTGGTGGTCGGTAGTGCAGTCGACCTTCCCTGCTCCTTGGTCAGGGGTGTGTGTTTATAATGGAGCGAGTCTGTTTTGAAGCGCCAGACTAGTCCTAATGTCATTTCTTGGGCTTCTCCTGGGATGGTCGCCATCCAGGTCTCGCTGCTCGCTGCCTTATCCTCGGGGGAGAGGCTGCGCAATACTTGCGGGTCGCTGCTGGCCCACTGCCTGAGATCAAAGCCGCCTTTGATCAGGGAGGCGCGGAGCTTGAGTAGAAGGGCCTCGGCTTCTTCTGGCGTCGAGACGCTTTGCAGACAGTTGTCCACGTAGAAACTATTTCCTACACTTTGTCGGACCTCTTCATCAGCTGCTGGGTCCTCTGCGACGTGTTTTTGCAGTGCAAACGTAGCACAGCATGGGCTGCATGTGGTTCCGAAAGGGAGGACTTCCCATTGATAGATGGCTGGTTGCTCATCCCCGATCCTCTCTCTCCATAGGAACCGCAGCAGGGGCTTGTCCTCCTCCACTAGTCTCACCTGCAGGAACATCCCTTTGATGTCGCCGCTGATGGCCACCTTGTCTTGGCGGAAACGTAGTAACACGCCTAGTAGAGAGGGGCCGAGTGTTGGGCCGGGCAAGAGCTCTTTATTCAGATTTTGTGATCCGATCTGGTAGCTGCAGTTGAACACAATACGATCCTTGCCGTTGTGGTGGACTTTGTGGTGCGGCACGTACCATGATTCGGTCGTCTGATCGGCCTCTTTAATGTCAATTTTCTTTATGTGTCCCGCTGTGATTAGCTTGTTAATCTCAGCGCGGTACACCGTCTCTTGAGCGGGGTCTCTGGCTAGGCGCCGCTCTGTGTTCAATAGATACCGCTCCGTCGCTTCTTTTGGGGCGTGGAAGGTAGGCATACCCTCTCGCCTCAGGAGTGGAGTTGCGTATCTCATCACTCCGTTGACTTTGACTCTCTTTGTCCCCTGCTCGAGGAGGGCTATAGCGTAAATGTCTTCCTTGGAACGAATGTCTTTCTTTTCGTTCTTAAAGGGCATTGTCTCTAGTTTCCATAGCCTCTCGACATGCTGTAGGAGGGTGGTGTCTTCTTCTGTCACTCTGGAGTGGAGGCAGCTAGTGGCTGCTGTTCGGTTAAGAGACTTAGCGAGGGGGCCTTGTAGTGTCCATCCTAGGCGGGTCTCGACTGCTGCAGGACAGCCTCTGGGCCCTGTGTGGACCCGGTCAATTGGGACGATGAGGTCTGCATGGTCGGAGCCTATCAGCAGGGTCGGGTGGCACCGTCTATGAGCGGTATAGGTAGTTGACGCAGGTGCACATATTTATCCATCAGCTTGGCGATGGGGTAGGTGTACTGCGACAGGCCTATTTCTTGGCTGGTGAAAGCGTTAGTAATCCTATACCGTCTCTCTGGCTGCCCGCTTGCTGCGATAGTGAAGGAGACATTCTTGCCCTTTATCGTCTTTAGATCTCTTCTTATTGTCCGAATCGTCATCTGGTTTTCGCTCCCCCGCAGCCCCAGCTGGGCCGCAGCGGACGCGAGGAGAAGGGTCTTCTCTGACCCGTCATCAAGGACGGCGTAAGTGTCCATGACCTTGTCTTGGTAACTCAGTGTTACGCGGACCACCTTTAAGAGCACCCGGGCGCCCCCGCTGCTGGCGGGGTCAATGTACATAACACTTGCCTTTGTGCTGCTTGAGGGTGCAGGCTTTCTTCTGTTACTGTCGTGTAGGACATCTAGGTGGGCTCCGTCACACCGACTACACCTCTTCTTTAAGCGGCAATCGGCTGCCATGTGACTGCGCGCACATCGGTAACAGCGTCGGTTGGACTTTATCCATTGACTCACCTCGTCGGCGGTCATCTTCTTGAACGTGTCACATTGTGACAACCAGTGTTCCTTTTCGCAGTACGGGCACACCATCTTCCACTTCTCTTTCATCGAGGGGGTACTGTGGTTCTTGCTGCTCGGTACTGATTCTGATTGGTGCATGACGGTCACCAATCTTCGGCCATTGTTTGCTCTCCTAGGTCCCTCTCTGGAGTTTGGGGTGCTCCGCATGAACGTATCCAACCGTAGGCTGTTGACTTCTCTCGCCAGGAAGTCGGCTAGGTCTAGGAGGGATGGCTCGGGACCGTTAGGATCACGGTGGTCTCTTTGCCGCCTGAAGCGCTCTTGTCGGGCGGGCGGAAGCTTCTCTAAAATCCTCTCGACATTAGAGTTTGCGTACAGTTCGTGCATACCCTTTTCTCTTTGCGCCCCCAGCATCCCTACCAGGGATTGTACCTTGATAGACAGGTCATCTAGTGAGCGATTGTCTGTGGCTGGGGGTAGGCGGTCAATATGCCTTATCTCTTGTATTACGTAGTCCCATATGCGTCCATATCTTTGGTCGAGTGCTGCTAGAGCCGCGGTGTATGGGGTAGTAGAGGTGGCATAGGCCAGCGCTATATTGTGCGCTCGGGGCACCTTGAGGTGCTTCAATAGGATAGCATATTTGTACGGTTCATCAGCTACATCGGACATCATTGTCTCTAAGCACATTCGTAGCTCCGTGTACTGTGCTCTGTTCTCGTGGGTGAAGTCCGGAAACGTCGGTGTGCCAATGTATGATGCCATGGATGGCTGGCACATCGGTGAGCGTTGGAAGAGAGGCCTCCTAGGCGAGTCTCCTCTTACGCCTCTTGGTGGGCTGGTACCTGCTGGGTACCATGGCCCGCGTATCCAGGTGCTGTTCCTCGGGGCTGGTTGTGCGTCAAGCTCACCCGTGAATTGAGTCGGGGGTCTTTAGCGCAGAGCCGCGGGGGTAGGGCCTGGGCTGTACTGGACCTCCTGGTCCTGTGGAGTACTGTGCTGCTGTCGGGCTTGACTCTCCTCCTCTCCCTCTTCTTCTTCCTCTGGCAGGTCCTCTAGATCCTGTAGTCGTCTATTTAGCCTCTCCGCGGTGTAGACCGTTTCTTCCTTGTAGCTGGGTCTCGCTTGGACCGGTCGGGGAAGGAGTTCGGAGGGGGGTATAGGCTCTCTCTGGTGGTCGGGCTCAGGGTCGCTTGATCGGGTAGGGGAGGGTGCCCTTGACCCCTGTCTTGACGAGGCCCTGGAACCCCGTGCGGAGGGAGGGGGTGTTGCCCTGGTGATCAGCTGCTCCATTATCTGCGCTTGTAATCGGTCGTGCTCGGCTTCGCGCTTGGTGAGAGCGAGGTCGCGCTCTGCTTCTCTTTGGGCACCGGCAGCGGCGCGCTGGGCTTCGGCGGCGGTGCGCTGGGCTTCGGCCCGGTCCCTTCCCATATTCTCTTCCGTCTGAAGGCGTCTAATCTCTAGACGTATACGATCTTCGTCGCTCCGTTGCTGCGCTTGAAGGCGTTCTCTTTCCATGGAAGAATGTTCGCGCTCACTAAGCGTCTGTGCTTGGAGTCGATCGCGCTCTGTTGAGGCTGCTAGGCTGGCGAGGAATGCCTGTGCCAGCATCTTGTCCGCCTCGCTGGGGGAAGACGCTGGTTGAGGTGATCCGCTCCTGGCAGTACTCGTTGGAGATCTGTTCTCCTGTGGCGAGTCCTGGAGATCCATCTCCGGGATGCTCTCCTCTTCTTGTAGCGGGTAGAGTTCCATCCCTGGAGGGCTGTCTTTATCCTGGAGCTCTCCGGGGACTACTTCTTCGGTCTTGGCGGGGGGTAAAGTCATGTCAGGTCCCTCCTGGTCTCCACCGTGAGCTTGGTCAGTTACGTTAGAACCCACTAGGGCCTCTATTGGCGGGGTAGCCTGGTTGATAGGGTCGGACATAATTTTACTATCTACTTTTTCCGCGTTTACCGTCTGTAGAAAGCTAGGTAGTATATTGGCAACGTAATCCTCTAAGTACTGAGGTGTCTGCCGTCTATGCTGCGGGCGATCTACTTTAGGAGAACCGTTTTGTGGAGTGTTCATCATAGGCCATGTCAATATTAATACCACTATATTAATATTACGCTAGTTACCCTCCGGCTCGAAGGACCAATTGTAACTGAGGGGTACAATTCCCTGACTGTATTGATAAGTATGGTATCATTAAACCACTACCGCTTTATGTACTTTAATTACTGGCCATACAGTACATGATATATAAATATGATGAACACTTCCCACAATAAATCGGTTCCACACAAAGTTATAATTAAGTATTTATTGCAGCAAAAGGTACATAATATACTTCTCTATTATACTTTGAATGCACTTGTAAGGCAAAGGAATGTGCGTAGGCAAATCAATAATGAATGTCCATTCTCTGGTTACGCAGGAGGTAATTATACGATCTGAATCTTAGGGAATTATATCTATGGTGCACTGGTGATATATAGCGGGAGATACTGAAGGGTCCCCCCGGTTGTAAGCCAGCAGGGGTAGAGGATCTGTCGGTAGTAGAGAGTCTGGTCAACGATGACTAAGGAGACTCCAAGTACAGGAGACGGTGCAATAGTCTCTTGATCCACAGACGAATACAGCTGTTCTCCGTAGACTGTAGCTCCACAGTGAAGAAAGCTAGCCTGCCTCAGGCTCTCTGAGGCGCAGACTCGACGTGGCTCCTCACAGGGTAAATCCCACACACGTGTAGGCGTCGGCGATTCTCCGCTCCATAAATCACAGGACCAAAACAAATATAATCCAGCCGTAAATGGCTATGCAGTCGTCGGGTAGATTAATCCAGTGTACATGTCCACACGGTCCTCGTCTAGGTCTCCTCGGGTGAAAGCGCCATGAAAGCAGCCCAGCCTGGATAAGCACTCTAGCTGGTACGAGGAAGCGTTGGTGATGCTGGTCACTGTAGAACTTTAGCCGCACGATACACTATACACAAATAGACTATTACTGACTTAATAGAAATATGTCGCACTCGACGGTATAGCGCCAAACTCTGACACTTCAGTTATTAATTCGCACGCGGTCTCAATGCTCTCTTTGGGGCCAAACAGGCCATACTTCACCGCACGGAGTATCGTGGGTGAGGCTTCAACTTTAGTTCCTAAGTGCTTCTGTATTCACCTGCGCCATATTTATATGCACGGCGAACAATCTAGTGCCAACCTCATTTCTGTCTCGTATTCTTGGGCAAGGCCGGGCATGTACAGACATGTCTTGACGGTGGCTTTGAACCTGACTCTGGAGGCATGGCCCTGGCGCCTGTGGACCGCTGTCCAATAGGAGAATGAAATATTATGGTCTGTACTAGGCTAAAGGGATATTCCGTGTATATGTACAAGGAATATACAAGGGATATCAAAACGATATACAAATACTATGCAATATATATCAATCAATAAATATATATATTCGGTTTAATCTGAGCCTTTGTAACAGTAACAATATGACAAATAAATAAATGAATAAATACATTCATAATATTGTGTTTCCTCAAAAATATCCTATTTTCATGTTGCTTGTGTCAATATGATACTACTTACTATAATCTATACTGTATCTAAGTTATCCTATAATACATTTTTAATCATAAAGATTCATATCAGCTTATTTCATCAGTTTGCAGTTGCCACCAGGAAGATGGCCAAAGGATAATTTCTGGCATGTGGCTAAATTCTACTACGTGGCTAGTTACTGTACTTTGGCAGGTTAACTGTCAATCCTCCAAAAACTACTTTAATTGCTAAGTGGTTGCTAATTCTGAATCCAATAGCCACTGTGGATGTTTAAAAAATGTTTTACCATTATTTACTTGCTGAGCATGTATACGAGTCATGCTATGAAGTACAATGTTTGATGGTGTTTAAATGGACAGCATTTATATAGTGCTTTTATCCAAAGCACTTTACAACTTGTGCCTCAAATCAGTGTTGTACTCAAATCCAGGAGACTGATTTTCAGGACTCGTGACTCGTGACTTGGAGCACTGATGACTCAGACTTGGACTTGGACTCGAGCATTGACTGAATTCGGACTCTGAAGGTGCAAACGAGGACTCGGACTTGTTAATTGATAAATAACTTTAATTATTTTTCTGGATTTGGCCCTAATCATTTGGCATAAGATATTGATAGCCTTTTTTTCTTTTTTTTTTTTTTTTTTTTTTTACTAATGTGTCACAAAGTAAATAAACTCCCTTTGAAATGGTGACCGCTGTGTCATTTATGTTTAATGTAGACCTTTTTTTATTTGTATGTCAGCTCTTTGACTGCCAGAGTAGTGGACTCAACCTTGATGACTTGGACTCGGACTCGGGTAATGGGGACTCGACTCGGACTCGACTCTGGCTCTTCTTTGGGGACTCGAGACTCGACTCGGACTTGAGATTTAGTGACTCGACTACAACACTGCCTCACATTCACGGTGGAGGTGCAAGGTGCCAACCTGCTCATCGGGAGCAGTTAGTAGTTAAAAGCAGGGGCGTATCTAGACCCAGCACTCTACTGGGGCACAGGGGGGCACAGAATTATATGTGCGCGCCTGTGAATTTTTTTGTGCCGGTTTTGGCAGTTTTTGGGCGAAAACTTTATTTCGGTTTTAGGGTTAGGTTAGGGTTATGTTATTTAATTATTTTGGGGAGCCAGCCCCCCAAACTCCTGAAATGCATAGAAATCTATGAAATAAATAAAACAATCTGACATTTATATTAAAAAGAGCTAGCCCCCCAAACCCCTAAAATACATAGAAATCTATGCATTTTGGAACAGTTACTATATTTATATTCAAGAAAGCATTTAGTCATACTTAAAGTTTAAAGTGCTTTACTTGCATTGAACATTGCATTGAACATTGAGGAGACATCATTAGAAAGCACAATGTATGTTTCCATAGTTACGCAGATGACACACAATTGTACATCTCCGCTGAACCAAATGATCACACAGCTATAAACTCCATTTCCGCCTGTCTCTTAGCAATAAACAAATGGATGACGAACAACTTCCTAAAATTAAATGAGGGCAAAACTGAAATCCTACTAGTCGGTCCTATAACAAAAAGAGAAATGTTACAGAGCAATATGGGGCAACTTACTCCTTGGATCAAACCCGAAGTTACAAGTAAGTAACCTACACTGGCTTCCGGTAACATTTAGAATTGATTTCAAGGTCCTCCTCCTTATATACAAAGGATAAACATTGCGATCATCTACTACTGGTCTATTGAAGGTTCCAAGCCACAGTCTAAAGAAAATCGGGGATGCAGCCTTTGCTAACTATGCACCAAAGTTATGGAACACACTACCTATGGACATTAGGGAAGCTAGATCTCTTAATATTTTCAGAAATAAGCTAAAAATGTACCTCTTCACCATAGCCTTCTAATCTAATACACCCCGCTGTTGATTGTACTGTAGCACTATTTTACTCTGGCCATTCTATTGCATAATTTTACTATCTATTCTACTATTCTATTATTGCACTGTATTATTGGTGTGCAAACCAGTCAACTTACAAAAAAGAGCCTGTTGGAGGATTTCAACAAGATAAATGCGACAACAGTGCAAAATATTTCACTATAATATTTCAAAGCGAAGTAAAAAATATTATAATAATTATTTGATCATGTTAAAAAAGGGAAAATAAAATAAAAATATCAGTGGGGCACAGATGATCATCAGTAGGGCACGTGCCCTACTGATAGTGGTCTAAATACGCCGATGGTTAAAAGAACACGCCAACATTTTGGAAAATTTGCTTACCGTCTTCTCCAGAAAGAGACAAGAAGATAGATAGATACACTTTCTGTGCGTTCAGTAGAAAGCTATCTGGCTGCACGTTAGCCTAGCTTAGCACAATGAATGGAAGCGGACATGGCCGGTTAGCCTAGACATTGTCCAACTAACACCTCTCCCGAAGGCTAACTGGCCATGTCCGCTTCCATTCATTGTGCTAAGCTAGGCTAACATGCAGCCAGATAGCTTTCTACTGAACGCACAGAGAGGAAACTGGTATCTATCTTCTCGTCTCTCTCTGGAAAAGACGGTAAGCTAATTTCCAAATATTTTGGCGTGTTCCTTTCCTGTTCCACGTCTTGCTCAAGAACCCTTTGACACACTGCCAGGAGGAGCCGGGATTTAACCGGGAGCCTTCCGATTATCAGACATCCACTCTACCTTGAGCCACTTGTTGTCTATAAATAATGTGCTGTTGCTTTAAGAGGAAGCGACATCATTTAAACCTTTGGATGAGCCAGGTTCAAAAGCAGGCAAGTTATGACATTCTTTTACATTGTTTATTTGTTGCTTTTTAATGTTTGATGGGGTCCGTCAAGCTCAACCCGCCCACCTCTGTCATGAAAAATAAATAGGTAAAAACGTTTGTTGTTTTACCACGATTTTGAAACGACATTTATTCTCCTGCTTAACATGTCTGGGAAGAGAGTTCCATTCCTGCATACCACGGAACATGACAGTTCGCTTCATTGCATTCGACCCCACTTTTGGAAGTGTAAAACCTCGTGCAGAAGCATATCTGGTGGAATGGTTGTGTCTGTCAAGACTTATAGATAAATTGTTATATAAAATTGATGTAACAAAAATATATAGTGAATACAAGGAGTGAGCAGAGTATGTTTGACAAGTAACCAAGTTAAACAACTGTGCATCGCTGCAACATTAGTTCTGTACTCACAGCGAAACGCTATACGTGCTGCTTTGTTTTGTACCATTTGCAATTTCTTCAGTTTATTCGTCGTTACATTTGACCATACTGCAGGACAATAGTCAAGATTTTCCAAAACCAGAGTTTGATAGAATTTAGTGGTAACAAATGAGCACATCTTTTAACAACAGAAATCCCTCTTCCCATTTTCACTACTATATTGTTTATGGTGTGACCATGACAATTTACTGTCTAATGTTACTCCTAAGTTTAGTCTCCTGGACTTGATTAATTACCACATCACTTATCAAAAGTTTCAAGACTGGGTTCGTTCTTAGAGTATGGTTTGAGGGGCGCCCCAGTGGCGAACCACATAGCGCGCTCAGCCGCGACACGGCCGACCCGGGTTCGACTCCCGAACCCGTCGTTATTTGCCGAATGTCTTCCCCCCCACTCTGTCTCCCATTCCTCCTCTGTCTCTCTCTACTGGACTGCCCAGTAGAAATAAAGCGATAAAACAAAAAACAAAAAACAAAAAAAGAGTATGGTTTGAACTGAAAATGATGCTACTTCAACTTGTCTTTGATATGTTTAGAACTAGTTTGTTACTCTTTATCCATTCCATCACTCATTGCAACTCTGCCTTTAGGACTGTATTTAATTCATTGGCTGTTGAGGCTGATGTGTAAATCGTTGAATCATCCGCATACATAGAAATATAGGACTTATTTAGGACAAGAAGCATGTCATTTGTAAATATGGTATAGAGCAAAGGCCCAAGGCAACTTCCTTGGGGTACTCCACACCTTACCGTTTTAACTTCTGAGTAACTCCCATTAAAAAAAAACGATTTGTTTCCGGTTTGCTAAATAAGTTTGAATCCAAGATAATGCAGATAAGGAGAAACCGTAACATTCAAGTTTTTTAAGTAAGAATTTGTGATCTATGATGTCGAATGCTGCAGTAAAATTAAGCAAGACAGCGCCAACCATTTCAGCCAATCATCCGTAATTTGGGTTAAAGCAGTCGCTGTTGAATGTACGATATGCATGTTGAAAATCAGTGGTTAATGTGTTCAAAGAAAAGTAGCATTTAATCTGTTCACTTACTATTCTTTCCATCAGTTTACTTAAAACTGCAGTAAACTTATGGGACGACTATTAGATCCTGAGAATGGCAATTTCAAAAATGTTGGCAGTGGTATAATATTACTTTGGCAGTTTTCCACTGTTGCGGATACAAACCTTCACTAAAGGATTGATTTATAATATGACAGATAGCAGGGGCAATGAAATCAGGGACCGCAATTTCAGAAGTTTCCCGTCAAGACCGTCAACACCTGGTGGTTTGTTTTTAGTGGTATTTAACATAATTTCTACATTACTTATAGTCCAAATAAAATTTACAATTTTTATCTTTCATTATTTTATTCTTTATTAATAAATACGATTTTTCATGATCTATTGTTTGCATATTATTCCTTAAATTATCTACTTTTCCAATAGAATTATTGTTAATATGATTAGCAATCTCAACTGGTTTGGTGAGGAATTTTCCTTCTGTTTCTAGAAAGGATGGGGTAGGTTTCCTATTCCTGCCCATTATTTCATTTAGAGTATTCCATAATAATTTACTGTAATTTTTAATATAAGTAAACCTATTTTCATAATACAATTTCTTCTTCTTTTTATTACATTTTGTAACAACATTTCTTAATTTACAATATACCTCCCAGTCTGATTTATAACCTGATGTATTTGCTATTAATTTAGCTTGATTATGTTCTATCATATACTCTTTTAGTTCATCATCCAACCATGGTGTTCTGACGCTTCTGACGGTAAACTTTGGTGCATGTTTGTCAACAATTGGCATAAAAATGGTATCAAATTCCCATAGAGATTTTTCTGGATCTTTTCCCCTCAATACCTTTGACCAACATAGATTTTTAACATCCTTCACAAAGCTGTCTTGACATTTTATACAATCTTTTGTCAATTATTTTAGGTCCCAGCTTTGGCATTTTAGTCTTCCTCACAATAGCAATTAAGTTATGGTCGCTAGTTACAGATACCGCCTTGGAACATAGCTCCGCATTGTTAGTAAAAATGTGATCAATGCAGGTGGAGACCTGGTTGCCTAAATATTAAAGGCAACCAACTTGTGTCTAACAACGCCCAACTTGCGTCTCGCCACGCCCCCGCGGCGACGCGGCAGCAGCAGAGCGTAGCTCATTATATGCCAGTAACCGCCCCTTATCCAGTATCCAGAAATAGCTCAATTGGCAAGACTGCATGGCTGTGGATCCTACGGCTCGTTGCTGGCGAGTTCAATTCCCTTCAATTTTTTATTTTTTTTAACGTGCATTCGCATTCTTTCGCCGTTTCATTTCGCCGGTTAAGTTTAGGCATTGTTTCGGAGTTGGTTAAGGTTAGGCATTGTTTCGGAGTTGCTTAAGGTTAGAAGGGTTAAGTTTAGGCGCTGTTAAGGAGCTGGTTAAGGTTAGAGTTTGACTTAGAGAATGGCAATATTTTTTAACGTGCATTCATTTCGCCGGTTAAGTTTAGGCATTGTTTCGGAGTTGGTTAAGGTTAGGCATTGTTTCGGAGTTGCTTAAGGTTAGAAGGGTTAAGTTTAGGCGCTGTTAAGGAGCTGGTTAAGGTTAGAGTTTGACTTAGAGAATGGCAATAGACAGCCTATTTCCGCGCTGCAGCGCGAGGCAATAGACAGCCTATTTCCGCGCTGCCGCTCTCTCGCGCTGCCGTGGTCACATGGGCGTATTGGCCAATCAGAGAAACGCTTTACACAAGTTGGTTGCCTAAAATATTCACGCGACCTGGTTACCATAATTTTTCAAACATATCCTAGTTGGTTTGTTAATGACCTGTGATAGACCACATGCATTTGCTACTGTTAGAAGTTGTTTTTTCAATAGGCATTTCAATGAAAACCAATCGATGTTAAGTCACCCAGATAGCAAAAGGTGTTAATTCAATGTTGATTTATGGTCACAATGCTTGCTTTTTGGTTAAGGTCGACGATTGATGTTGAATCACCCATTAACCGCTAAAGCAATTGACTAATGTTGAAAACATATCATTGAATCAATATTGTTTTGTGGTTGCATTTTAATGATTGAAATGCCAATATCTAATAAATGTTGAATCAACGGATGCTGTTCAACGTATGCTGTTTGTCGTCATTACGTTGGCCCGAATTCCCCCCCCCCAATTTAAACAGACGTACGTCCCAGCATGCAGCTGAGCACTCGATCTCTCAATGTGAACTGCTGTTCAGAACAGCACGTCTGGTTCCCCCCGGATTTGATTCTACTGAGTGCTTTACAGTAAGTTTTGGCTATATTACTTTTATCTTAACTGTGTTCTGTGAAAAATAACGTTATTGTGAGTGTGCACCAGTGGATCTTGACGGCGTTGTGCATGTGATATGCTGCAGTTTGGTAGGTAAATATATATATACGTCAACTAAGATAAATATTCATGAATATTCGTAGCGTGTGCTTAATATAACTCTGGAGAGTGTGCAAGTGGAATCGTACGGTTGTTTAAGTTATTTCGATGTTAATATTACGGTTGTTTAAGTTATTTCGATGTTAATATTAAAGCGCCAACGATTAGAAATTGCGTGGTCCAATTGCGTGCGTTGTTACTGAATGACGTTGTGCGACTCAGCCAATCAAAAGCATGCTTATTGGGTGAACAGGAAGTAGTCAAGGAAGCACGCGCTAGCTGGCCTAGTAAACACGTGGATCCGTAAATGCAACGTTGCCTACCAGACAACAACGGGACCGCGTGTTTCTTTTTGTATGGCTGTTCAAACTAATTTTACAGTTCTGCTAGCTACATGCAGTATTTAGCGAGCTGGGTTAGCCGGTTAGGAGGCTTTGAATCCCGGCTGCGGCTAGGTAGCCAGCTAGCTAAATGCACCGCGACGGTGATGTCACCAAACAAAATGGCGGCGCCCATGTTGATAAAGCGCTTCACATAACAAATCGTTTTTTCTTAGAAACTGCTTATTTTTATAACGTGATTTTTTTCTGTGGCTTATCTAAATACTAATTTGATGCTATGACTATGTTTATATTGCTATATGCTTCATCTCCCTTGCACTCTTTCTAAGTTGGTTAAGGTTAGAGTTTGTCTTAGAGCATGGCGATAGAACGCCAGGTAGTTTGCAGGCTGTTTGAGACTTAATTGTTCTAGCCAAGTAAATACCACAATTTATGTACCATTACATTGACTATATAGTTAGACGTTTGGTTATATACATGGTATTTTCTAATGAACAATATAACAATAATATAATAATGGACTCTCTTGATATTGATCAAAATGTAGAATTATGCAAGCGTTTCACCCTGCACATTGCAATGCAGCACATTAATGTCGACCCTCCTCTCTTTTTTCTTTCTTTTTCCAGAATCACGTACCAGTTTCAAGAAGCCGCACGTTGCAGCAATTGAAGCAAAGACCTGTTCTAGCCAAGTAAATAGCACAATGTATGTACCATTACATTGACTACAGCACCTCATCACTATGTCATCTTATTCTCGGGCTAAAAGACGTAGAGTCAACAAATTAGTGAGAGAGACAGAGCAGGCTATCCTCACTGATTATAAGTTAATTGTTGCTGCTAATTCAAGGACAAACCATCACTCTTTAGAGAACACAGATCCTGTCACAGCCTATACTGAGTGCCTGCTCGATTTACCAAAGACAGACTTGCCACTAGATTTAACAACTAGATCAGACTTGCCACTAGATTTATCAACTTCAGACTTGCCACTAAACAGACCACTAACTATCAGTGATCAAAGTGAAAATATTGACTCACCAGGTGAGTCAAATGCACATTTTGAAAGTATAGCTGGGGATGACGAAATTGAACCTGAACATGTCTTTGACAGTGATGAGCATAATGAAGATTTCCTCATGACAAGTTTAAAATATTGGGCAACATCCTATTCAGTCTCTCTGGTTGCACTATCATCTTTGCTGTCCTTTTTGAAGATGTTTCACCCCACCCTTCCTAAAGATGGAAGAACATTGCTAGGAACACAAAAACATGTGCCTACCACTAAGATTGAAGGGGGAGAATACTATCATTTTGGTTTAGTCAAAGGGGTGCTTTCACGGTTGGCATGTTTGATTTTACCGGCAACTCTGACAACTCTTAATTTACAGTTTAATATAGATGGTTTACCTTTATTCAAAAGTTCTAAACTTCAGTTTTGGCCCATACTTGGAAGTCTCAAATGTGACTACACAAAGTCCCCATTTGTTGTTGGCATTTTTTGTGGTCTAAGCAAGCCAAAGAGTGTTTTTGAGTACCTAGAGCAGTTTGTCAAAGATCTTCAGAATGTACTGTCTAATGGCATTATTTATAATGACAAGCAATTTGATGTACAGATTTCTTCTTTCATTTGTGATGCCCCGGCTAGAGCTTATATTAAGCAGACCAAGGCATTTAATGGCTATTCTGGTTGTGACAAGTGTTTTCAGGAGGGTGTATGGAGAAATAAAATGACATATCCTGAAACAAAAGTCAGACTTAGGACAGACTCCAGTTTCTCAGACATGGTTGATGAGGCACATCACAATGGGACGAGCCCTTTAACAGGTTTAGTTAAGATGGTTTCTATGTTTCCAACTGATTACATGCATCTCTGTTGTCTCGGAGTTACAAGGAAACTGCTTAATATATGGTTAAAGGGGAAGAATTTGGCAACAAGGGTCCCTTCCAAAACTGTACAAGCCATTTCAGGTAAACTGCTAAAGCTACGTCCCTACATGCCTTGTGAATTTAACCGTAAACCAAGGGAACTGTCAGAGTTAGATCGCTGGAAAGCTACTGAGTTGCGATCCTTCATGTTGTATTGGGGTCCTGTTGTTTTGAAGGATTCCCTCCCCAGTGAGCTGTATGACAACTTCATGTTGTTTTCTGTTGGAATGTACTTGTTGCTGTCCCCTAGTATTTCTGAGGAAATGTTGGCCTTTGCGCACAAGCTGATGGTTTCTTTTGTTGAACACTTTGGGACAGTGTATGGAAGAGGTGAAATTGTGTACAATGTACACCAGCTTATTCATTTGGCTGAGGAATACAGGAAGTTTGGCACTCTAGATAATATCTCAGGATTCCCTTTTGAGAACTATCTTGGACAAATTAAGCATCTTCTACGCAAGCCACATCAGCCTCTACAACAGGTAGTGAAAAGGTTGTCTGAAATTCCACATGTTGGATCCCCATGTCCCACAGATGATCCAATTTTGCGTAATATTCACACTGATGGGCCTGTCCCCCCACAGTTTACTTCTTCACAACAGTACAGGAAGGTCTCCACTCATCGGTTTACTTTGTCCACAAAGAAAGGAGACAATTGTATTGAGGTTGGAGATGGATTTGCATTAGTAGAGAATATTCTTAAATCAGAGGAAGAGGTATATATAATTTACAGAAAGTACAGACACAAACAGCCATACTACATGTATCCCTGTGAATCATCATACATTGGTACATACAAGGTCAGTGGCTTGCAAGAAGATATAGGGATAGGTAAACTTCGCTATATCAAGCGCAAATGTCTTCTCTCTCCAGACAGAGATGGTGCCATTGCAATACCACTACTTCATTTAACAGCATAACCATACTGCCCTACAAAGCTAAAGTGCAGTAACTATATTGCTTAACTGCTTAAAGGAAAACTCCAACATTTTGTGAAATTAGCTTATTTAACATCTTCCCTGGAGTTGGACAAGAAGATGCATACCTTTTTCGTCTCTCTGCATGCTTTGGGCTTAGGGAACGCCTGGACCGTTAGCCTAGCTTAACTTCATCACTGGAAGTGGGGCAGACATCTAGCCTAGTTCACTACAGTCAGGAAATATACTCCAAATACAACTCCCAAACGTTCCTGTAAACATGTTGTGACCTGTGTGTTTACCCCGTCTCCCAGTCACACAAGTCACACGAGTCTCCCAGTCACATGAGTCTCGTGTGACTGGGAGACTTTTGTGACTTGGAGACTTGTGTGACTTGTGTGACTTGGAGACTTGTGTGACTTGTGTGACTTGGACTTGTGTGACTTGTGTGACTTGTGTGACTTGGAGACTTGTGTGACTTGGAGACTTGTGTGACTTGTGTGACTTGGAGACTTGTGTGACTTGTGTGACTTGTGTGACTTGTGTGACTTGGAGACTTGTGTGACTTGGAGACTTGTGTGACTTGTGTGACTTGGAGACTTGTGTGACTTGTGTGACTTGGAGACTTGTGTGACTTGTGTGACTTGTGTGACTTGGAGACTTGTGTGACTTGTGTGACTTGTGTGACTTGTGTGACTTGGAGACTTGTGTGACTTGTGTGACTTGGAGACTTGTGTGACTTGTGTGATTTGGACTTGTGTGACTTGTGTGACTTGTGTGACTTGTGTGACTTGTGTGACTTGTGTGACTTGGAGACTTGTGTGACTCGTGTGACTTGGAGACTTGGACTTGTGTGACTTGTGTGACTTGGACTTGTGTGACTTGTGTGACTTGGAGACTTGTGTGACTTGGAGACTTGTGTGACTTGTGTGACTTGGAGACTTGTGTGACTTGTGTGACTTGGACTTGTGTGACTTGTGTGACTTGTGTGACTTGGAGACTTGGACTTGTGTGACTTGGAGACTTGTGTGACTCATGTGACTTGGAGACTTGTGTGACTGGGAGACTTGTGTGACTTGGAGACTTGTGTGACTTGTGTGACTGGGAGACGTGGTAAATACACAGGTCACAACATGTTTACGGGAACGTTTGGGAGTTGTATTTTGATTGTATTTGGAGTATATTTCCTGACTGTAGTGAACTAGGTTAGATGTCTGCCCCACTTCCAGTGATGAAGTTAAGCTAGGCTAACTGTCCAGGCGTTCCCTAAGCCCAATGCATGCAGAGAGACGAAAAAGGTATGTATCTTCTTATAACTCCAGGGAAGATGTCAAATAAGCTAATTTCACAAAATGTTGGAGTTTTCCTTTAAATGCTTCAAAAATGCAATGTGTGTAGTGCACTTTGGCTTTGTAGGACGGTATGGGAATGGCTTGTAAGGAGAGATCATTATGAGTACCGTAAATTCTCATTTCAGCCCTTTGAAGATGAATGGTGAGGTGGTGCTGTGGTCAGTTGTACAGTTCCCAAATGGTGGGACAGCAGTAGTTCTAGAGAGCTGGTTCGACCTATTCTATTATTATTAGTCTATTATGTATAGTGTATCGTGCGGCTACCGTTCTACAGTGACCAGCATTACCAACGTTTCCTCGTACCAGCTAGTGTGCTTATCCAGGCTGGGCTGCTTACCCAGGCGCTTTCACCCGAGGAGCCCTAGACGAGGACCGTGTGGATATGTACACTGGATAACCTACACCGACGACTACAGACAGAAATAAGGCTGGTACTATAGATTATTCACCTTACGTATAAATACGTTTCAGGTGGATACAGCAGTTAGTTACCCCAATAAGTTGAAGCCTTCACCACGATACAACGTGCTGTGAAGTGTGCCCGTTTTGCCCCAAAATAGAGCCTTGAGACTGCGTGCAAATTGATAGCTGAAGTGTCAGAGTTTAAAGCTGTATCGTTGAGTTCGACCTATTCTATTATTATTAGTCTATTATGTATAGTGTATCGTGCGGCTACCGTTCTACAGTGACCAGCATTACCAACGTTTCCTCGTACCAGCTAGTGTGCTTATCCAGGCTGGGCTGCTTACCCAGGCGCTTTCACCCGAGGAGCCCTAGACGAGGACCGTGTGGATATGTACACTGGATAACCTACACCGACGACTACAGACAGAAATAAGGCTGGTACTATAGATTATTCACCTTACGTATAAATACGTTTCAGGTGGATACAGCAGTTAGTTACCCCAATAAGTTGAAGCCTTCACCACGATACAACGTGCTGTGAAGTGTGCCCGTTTTGCCCCAAAATAGAGCCTTGAGACCGCGTGCAAATTGATAGCTGAAGTGTCAGAGTTTAAAGCTGTATCGTTGAGTTCGACCTATTCTATTATTATTAGTCTATTATGTATAGTGTATCGTGCGGCTACCGTTCTACAGTGACCAGCATTACCAACGTTTCCTCGTACCAGCTAGTGTGCTTATCCAGGCTGGGCTGCTTACCCTGGCGCTTTCACCCGAGGAGCCCTAGACGAGGACCGTGTGGATATGTACACTGGATAACCTACACCGACGACTACAGACAGAAATAAGGCTGGATTATATTAGTTTAGGACGGTATGGGAATGGCTTGTAAGGAGAGATCATTATGAGTACCGTAAATTCTCATTTCAGCCCTTTGAAGATGAATGGTGAGGTGGTGCTGTGGTCAGTTGTACAGTTCCCAAATGGTGGGACAGCAGTAGTTCTAGGGAGCTGGTTTAATGCTAAAGACCAGACTGTGTTATGGCCCCCTAAACACATAAAGCTCACAAAAGCCCTTCGAGATGGACTGCAACCAGATGATAAATGGATCACCTATAAGGATGTACGTGAGCTTACTACGTGTGGTGAGTATTTCGTGCAACACATACACAAAAAGTGAGGACGCAAATTGTGACGATGCACATATGATAAGAGGTACATATATTTTTTCGTTAAACACTGGACTGCAGATATGTTAATTGTCATTTTCTCTCTGCTCTTTCCAGAGACCCATGATGAGGCCAAAAAACGAGAGACCAAGTACACCTCAACTATGTGTCCAACCTCTGAAATTGAATCTGAGGACGAAGGAGATCTCCGCCAAAAAAGAAGATCCAGGTACAGTGTTCACTTTGTTAAAGGGACAACTCTCCCTAGGGTGTTGTAAATAATGGCACTGCTGTTGTAGTTGCAAGTAGTGCTAAAAGGATAACACACAGTGGCCTGAGGGCCTATGTATTCAGACTTTAGCCTTGACTAATAAACGTAGTATCATAACTACATTTATTTATATGTGTGTATATATATACTTTTTTTTAGGCCAAATCAGCAGTATGTGCACTCGGACTCTGACTCGAGTGGCGACGCCAAAAGAAAACGTTTTGCCAAAGCACCTGATGTGGGTTTCCCAGGTATTGATGCAATGCATTTATTTTATATAGGCACTTTGGAAATGGCTACAGTTAATAATAATAATAATAAACAGTTAAACAAATTAGTCTGACCATGTACCGACAAATTGAGCATTTTAATTTGATTGGACTTCTGCATTTCTTGCAGTTATTCTATAGTTGGCCCAAAATATATACATTGTGAATAACATGCCAACTAAAATATGTTGTAGGACAGACTCCAAAATCGAGCCGGTCTCGTAAGGCGCTAAGATCCGTCAACCCTCCAGTTGTTGGCCAAGACCCTACAATGAATGGTATGTTGCTATGCATGTTAAAATGCCAACTAGATGACTGTTTAAACATGATTTGTAGCATCTTCAATTCTCACCCTGGCTTACCTTTTTTAGATTCTTTGGATGGTGGCATGATCTACAGCTATTTAGATTCGTTGCAGACTCCTGATCCAAATAACAGTAAGTGAACCCATATCTGTGTTCTTGTGAGGAGATGGCTGGCAGGTCGCTGGCATCATGCATGCAACAGAATACATGTTTACAATGTGCATGCCAGCCCACTACACAAATTCAAAGCCTTCACAACTTGCAAGCAATGTCACAATACAAATGTGTAGTTGTACATAATGCTTTTATATTGAGCACAATTTCCACCATGTTTGAGTCGCAACTTATTTTACATTTCCCCTTTGTAGATCTGGTTACTAGCAACTACCGGCAATCTCATAACATAATATTCTGGCATGTTTAAAATATCTGTATTGTCTCGCATTGTCTTTGATATTTTTATTAAAGTAGTATTTGGCAGTGCACGTGAAATCAGCTGAATGGAAATCAAACATTTTCTCACATGGGGGATTACAATAGCGTCATTTGCTAATAACTTTGTGTATTTCCTACTGTGTTTCAGCCGAGATGCCAGGATTTGATATTGTTCAGTATCACCAGCAGCAGCAGGCCTCACATGTCCAGCAGCTGCAAGATCGACAAAGTGCAAGTAGTGGTATGATACTGTACTCTTTCAGTAACAGTGTTTTGAGAGACGGGGATACAACTCCTTACACCCCTTCCTGACATAGAGCGACGCGAGCGAGCGAGAAAAAGTGATTAAAATGTATTCGTTTCAATCAGACTATCCTGACCTGCCGCGAGCGACAGTGAACTGAGCAGCGATGTCGTTCACCCCTCAAATATTCGCTCGCTGTGTCTCTAGTTGAGCGATTACGCGGCCGAGTCCCGCCCCTAAACACTTTTTATTGGTCGAGAATCCAGGTAACACACACTCGGACACGCGCTGCGTCATATCAGGACAGTGTCGTGTGCGATTTCGTCTCCAGTTCGCTCGCTTGCTGCCTGTCAGGAACCGGTGTTAGTGATTATGACATGTATGTTAATTTGACTGACAAGTCAGATTTTGTATTTTTAAATATAATGATTTGTTTCTACAGGGATGTCGGGATGCAGCTCGGGGCAATACTACAGTCCCCCTGGTCTCTCACAACATGCACAAAATGGTATGCCATTTTAGAGGGAACTACCACCAGTTTGATCCAATGCAGTGAAACTATAGTGAAATATATAACTATGATTTTGTTTCTACAGCGATGTCAGGACACAGCTCAGGGCAATCTGGTGTTTCACAGCGTAGACAGATGGCCGGCGATGACGGGCAGCTTCTGAAAGGCAAGTCTATTGGACATGGTGTAATTCCTCGTGTGATTTGCTGCTTATTTTTATTTCTCACTTAATGATTTTAACTCTTCTTCTGAAGACCTTACCATCCAGAAGAATAATTCAATGCTGGCTGAATTACTTGTCGTGGTGAAGGATCTATCGAGAGATGTGCAGTTCATCAAGACCGAGTTGGCTGAGGGCAACATATCTGGTGGGACCAGGGGACACGGCGTGGCCACCACAACCACTATGCTCCCCTTCCAGCTGCCAATCGCCAGTGAACAAGACTTCAATGAGGCAGAATCATTACTGATGGAGCAATCAGTCCGTCAAAAGATGGTAATTTATTGAACTGCATTCATTTATCAAATGTAGATCGTTTCAGTGTGGTCTTGTTCAGGGGAAAAATGTGTTTAGCACTTTCTAGTTCAAAACGTGTTAGAGCTTGTATATCTGCTATTTATGAAACGTTTTGAAATTGTTCAAATATACCGTTTACATATGGACAGGAGGGTTAATGTGGTTAAACCTAATGACTGGCATGGGCTGGAATATCAGTGCATGCATAAAGTGTGTGTATAAACAAGTTGGTTGCTCTGTGTTCATAAAATAAACGTTATGCTGTTTCTAACGCAGGGCCTTCATTTTCTTCTCTCTGATTTAGATTTCTCGCCTGGCTTTGGTAGGAGGCACCAATTCAGAGAACCTGATCAGACTGATGTTGAAAACTGCTATGACCAACGCCCTGGCCAGTGGGTTCAACTGGGCTGGAAAGAAAGACAAGCGTTGTTCAGAAAGCAAGAAGCCATTCAAGCACACCACACTACAAGCCTGCATGTTTGGTGAGCTTCCTCCCCTGCAAACTACTTCATAGGTTAAGTTTAGGTAGTGAGGTGGTGATGCTGGTGATGCTGGTGATTCAGAATATAATTATGCTGTTGCAAAAACTTTAAAAAAAAGTGTTATGTTGGAATAAAGTGATGAAAGTGCAACCTATAAGAAATGGACAACGTAATTGAGCTTTAGAGGTGCATGGATACACATTGTATTGCCTAGATGGTGTCAGGCTAGGCGATTGCTTAATTCTCTTTCCTGTCCAGTCTAACTGGATGCTGACTGTAGCTTGTTACTGTAGACCTACAGAGTGAGTAATTGAGTGATTAAAAAAAATCGCACTCGTGTGAAGTGAGGGCCGGGTGCTCTTATCATCGTACATCATCTCACCCACCTCTCTTCCTCCCTTTTTTATTTTTGTGTCTATCAGCTGCTGCTCGACAGTTTGACCCCAAGCTGACCGACCAGGACTACAGCGAAACTGTCAAGAAGTGGCTTCGTTATGCGCCAGACCGGGAGGGAGGCATCTCAAGGAACCGAAGTGACCCAAACTTAAGTCAAGCGAACCAGAGTCAAACTTAGGGTACCCCAGCACAGCACAGCACACCACACACTGTTTCCCTGGTTCATACAGTACAAGGAATTACCCTGGCATCTACTTGAATGACTTATGCTGCTTCAGCCTGTTCTTGGAACCGAAGTGACCCAAACTTAATTGTCAAGCGAACCAGAGTCAAACTTAGGGTACCCCAGCACAGCACAGCTACCCCAGCACAGCACAGCACACACTGTTTCCCTGGTTCATACAGTACAAGGAATTACCCTGATGGACACTGTTCTTCCATGGACGGCATCTACTTGAATATGCTGCTTCAGCCTGTTCTTGGAACCGAAGTGACCCAAACTTAATTGTCAAGCGAACCAGAGTCAAACTTGGGGTACCCCAGCACACTGTTTCCCTGGTTCATACAGTACAAGGAATTACCCTGGACACTGTTCTTCCATGGACGGCATCTACTTGAATGACTTATGCTTCAGCCTGTTCTTGCAGTGTTTATTTTTTTTATTTTTAATTTTAACCTTTATTTACCCAGGGTAGGTTCGCTGAGCACAGATGCTCTTTTTCAGCTACGCCCTGCTTCACATTCACAGAGTTCCATTCACACCTGGGAGCTGCCCAGGCCTAACAAAATGAATAGTTGGTTTCAGGTTGCTGACCGACCCTGCCGATTTAGGTGCGACCCAATATATTTTATGAGTTTTTAGAAAAAAATTATAAAAAAAAAAAAAAAAAAAAAAATTTTTTTTTTTTTAATAAAGTTTCATAGAAATCTTAGTCAAACATTTAGTATTATGGATATTAAACATGCTGGCAGAGTACATGCATCCATGTTGTTGTGAACATTTTAATTAAATAAAGAAATTCCCTATCCATAGTCGCCGTGGGAAAGAATAAAATAAAAAAATCAAATAAAATAAATTCCCTACCTACCCATGGCCAAACTGACAACCAACCTGAAACCAACTATTAATTTTGTTAGGCCCCAGTACAACCACAGTCTGACACTGTTGGCCACTGAGCAACTCCACTGGAGCAGTTGGGGGTTTAGTGCCTTGCTCAAGGGCACTTCAGCGGTTGGTGTTAAGGGTATGGGAGAGAGTTATATGGGAGAGAGTTATAGAAACATTAGGGGTGTAACGGTACACAAAATCCACGGTTCGGTACGTACCTCGGTTTTGAAGACACAGTTCGGTATTATTTTCGGTACAGTGGGGGGGGGGGGGGGGGGGGGGGTAATCCAAAAAAAAATATTTTCATTTATCTATTTATTTAACTGTATTAAACAATATAAAACGAATTGGCCATAATTGACTGAGCAAACTAATGCTTACTGCTGTAACCTACTAATAACACTTAAGTAAATCTGAAGATTATTATATAGCAGATGCCTTGGAGGATAAGTCGTGGACAACTGTAGATCATCTAAGCTCCACTGTGTTTAAATTCAAATCCTATGCCATTGTTTATATTTAACCCTTGTGTCTGAAAACTAAAGTATTATACTCTTATTAGGGGACTAAATTGAAAAACTCCATAAAAAGATTATGTTGAAATAATTTCCCACTTTCTTTTCCATAAATATTTTATTCAACTTCAGCCCTGATCATAACCATTTTTTATATTATTTTTGTAATGAAATACTCCCACTTTTCTGAAAAGAGTTGTTAAATATGACAAAAAAAAGAATATGTGGTGGTTATGATCGGGCTGAAGTGGAATAAACAATTTATGAAGAGTAAAAAAAAAATACAAGATAATTAAAAGATTATGCCACATATTATGTTGGCTCATCACTGCAAAGTTATCAAACAAATACGAATCTGATCAGACACAAGGGTTAAGTTGTTGTTCCCTTTCTAATTTCCTCAAACATCTAGTCTAGTTAATGTGATCAATATTATTTGACAATTGATGCTTTTTGTTGGACATTTCAGTCAGTAGTGAGCTCATACTTTGAGCTCATAAGTTTATAGTTAAAATGATTGCAATCTTGTCTTCGTTGTGCATGAATGCGTGTGCTCACCACACACAATATGTGTGTCACTATTCTGGCAGTGGCTATATTGTTAATGAAAGCCTGTTATAAGGTCTGTTATTTGTTTTTTGTAAAAAGTTTTAGTCACTATGTTCTGATACCCTAGAAAAAAATTAATTTTCATATTAAAGCCATGTTGTCATTTTTGTTCACACATTTTTGGAAATATGGTCATATAAGAATTTTATTATTATTTATTTAACAATAGTGTGTTTAACAGCAGGAAAAAAACATGTCATGTTATGATGTATACATATCAGCAGCAATATTTTAATGTAAAATGTACATTAATCAGTATTGATTCCTTAACTTTACAAGTTACAAGTAGATGTACAAGTTACAGTTAGATTATGGTTGAATAAACATTGATGTCTAACATTGATTCAATATAAAATCAACTAAAATGTGCATGTAGATTACCATTTAGATTATGGTTGAATAAACATTGATGTCTAACATTGATTCAATATAAAATCAACTAAAATGTGCATGTAGATTACCATTTAGATTATGGTTGAATAAACATTGATGTCTAACATTGATTCAATATAAAATCAACTAAAATGTGCATGTATATTACCATTTAGATGATGGTTGAATCAACATTGATATAGTATCAGCTATGGTTGACACCTAATGTTGATTCAACGTTAGGGTCATAGACAACGATCTATATAATTTAGATGTCAGGCTTCAACATAGATTCAATATTTCTGCTGAACCCTATTTCAACGTTGATTCACTCATTTTTTGCTATCTGGGCACCCATAAAATAAATCATTACTCAAATCACACACTTGGTCCAACATGTCACATTTGTTCTAGATACACATTATTTGCACTAGGTGGTCTATAACAGCAACCGATCAACATAGGCTTCAAATGAGGCAAGTGTACTTGCAGCCATAATGTTTCAATTTCATTATTCATTAAATCTTCCCTAATCTTCACTGGAATAAGATTCTGAATATAAAAAGCAATCCCTCCCCCAAATGCATTCCTGCATGTCCTTCCTAAAAATGTTGTATCCATCAATTTGCAATGCCCCATCCTCAAATGTAGAATCAAGGTGTGTTTCTGATATAGCTAAGATATGGAAATAGTCTGATAGTAAAATCTCTGATATCTCAGCTAGCTTGTTTCTTATGCTACAGATATTTATATGTGCCATTTTAAACCCTTTTTGGGTAGGTTAGTATTAATTAGCATTGTATACTATATGATATATTCATAATGTCGGTATGTGTGCAAGGGCAACAACCATTCAACTGTCCCTCTGCTGCTTTGGGGTGCTACTTCGGGGTCGGATTATCAGTCTGTCATACCTCAGAAAGGCGATCTCTCCTCTCTCACGAGCAGCTCTCATCTTGGGCAACAGTATTGTGACGGTGGTTCTGCTTCCCGTTTGGAAGTGGAAATGTATTGAATTAGAGCCTATATCAATGTATAGGTTACAATGTCTGCTTTGAGTAGGAAACACTGTGTGTTACAACATTAGTGTTTCTGATGTAGGATAATCACTTCTTCTGTTAACTTAACCCTGTTTCCTCCCCTAAGGAAGCCCATAGGTACAGAGATCCCTTATCTCTTATAAGACCCCTGTCTTGTTTCAATTACTTGCTCATTACCACTCACTCACTCACTATAATAATAATAATAATGGATTAAATTTGTACCGCGCTCTACATTCGTGAGAATCTCAGAGTGCTACAGGAGAATAAAGACAAAAGTTAAATGAATAAAACAATTTAAAATGAATAAAAACAATTAAAAAGACTAACAACCAGTGAAATGGAAGAACCTAAGAGTAAAATAAAATAAAAATAATAGTAAAATGAATAGAAGTAAAAAATAAAGGTAAAAGAAAATTCAGGCAAAAGCCTTGTTAAAAAGAAATGTTTTTAGGCCCCTTTTAAAAACCTCGACGGATTGTGGTGCTCTCAGGTGGATGGGGAGAGCATTCCAAAGTCTGGGTGCGGCAGAGCAGAAGGCGCGATCGCCCATGGTGTGCAGTTTAGTCCTGGGGGCTTTGAGGAGGTAGGCTGTGCCGGAGCGGAGGGAACGTGAGGAGGACTGGGGGGTGAGGAGTTCCTTGAGATAGGCAGGGGCACCACCGTGTACGCACTGGTGAGTGAGGAGGGACACCTTGTACTCAATTCTGTGTTCCACGGGGAGCCAGTGAAGGGATCTGAGGGTAAAGGTGATGTGATCATATTTGCGCACCCTCATCAGGATCCTAGCAGCGACATTCTGGATGGTTTGCAGTTTTTTAATGCTTTTGCTAGGAATCCCGATGAGGAGTGCATTGCAATAGTCCAGCCTGGAGGAAACAAAAGCGTGGACGAGTTTCTCCGAATCTGCCAGGGTGAGTGAGGGGCGGAGTTTAGTGATGTTACGGAGGTGAAAGAAAGAGGTCTTGCAGAGGTGTTTGATGTGTGTATCATATGTGAGGTGGGGGTCCATTTTCACACCCAAGTTGGTGACAAGGGTGGAAAGGGGAATGTCCTGACCGGAGAAGGAGATGGTGGTGATGGTGGTTGACCGGACCGGACTCACTCACTCACTCACTCACTCACTCACTCACTCACTCACTCACTCACTCACTCACTCACTCACTCACTCACTCACTCACTCACTCACTCACTCACTCACTCACTCACTCACTCACTCACTCACTCAAAATTAACTGGGCCCAAATTATGTAATGCTGTAGTAGTTTCAAAACATAATAAAAGTCTTAATTATATCCCAATTATATGTAACCGCTCTCTTCCCTAACATTAAAGAGTTTTTATTTATTTGATCAAATGTGTTATAATGTTGTGTTTAATGAATGGTGTTACATTTCATAACATGTGCAGATGGATCTGTCTCCATCTTGGCTCCATTACAGTTTTTCTCAATTGCTTGGATGCGTTTCTTGAAACTCTAACCTTTTTCTCTTAACAGTGCCTTAAAACCCCACACCATTAAGACAAATGATCAAGACACTATTTCACTTCTCAGTGTGTTCACACCAGCAACTGACCAAGACACTATTTCATTTCTCATTGTGTTCACACCAGCAACTGACCAAGACACTATTTCATTTCTCATTGTGTTCACACCAGCAACTGACCAAGACACTATTTCACTTCTCATTGTGTTCACACCAGCAACTGACCAAGACACTATTTCACTTCTCATTGTGTTCACACCAGCAACTGACCAAGACACTATTTCACTTCTCATTGTGTTCACACCAGCAACTGACCAAGACACTATTTCACTTCTCATTGTGTTCACACCAGCAACTGACCAAGACACTATTTCATTTCTCATTGCGTTCACACCAGCAACTGACCAAGACACTATTTCATTTCTCATTGCGTTCACACCATTAAGAACACTTTGAGTGCCACGGGTCCGGTGCCCTGTTGCGTGCCACCACCCACTTCAATGACAGAGCTCTCATATTTGCGAACGCATAAACTATATCTTAAATTATGGCTATGTGTCTAATATGGCAGTCGCTTATCAATGACTTGTTTGCAGTCAACATTGTCAAAACGGATTGTTTTTTAATCCGTTAATTTCCGTTTTATACCATTTTGAAAAACGCTCGTTTTTTGAAAGTTCCAGAAAAAAATAAAGATTCTGTGATAAACACCCTTTACTGTAATACACAAAACACGTTGTCATTTTTCGGCCTATTTATGAATCGTTTTCAAATAAACGCTAGATTATCGATAGTATGTGTGTATTTATGCACGCTATAGAAGCGGGCTGAAAAATCTATTATCTTATTTCCTGATCGCACACACACACAGACACACACATACACACATATGGCACACGCTGATATATAGGTGAAAATAGCTCTGATTATCCCAAGACTGGTAAAATAGATTCCTTACCTCAGATCAGATGTTCTCCAAAAAGATTATTCCAATTCCTGATCGCCATTCCAAATATCGATCGCGTTTATTGATCCAACGCTGGGTACTGGAAACACACATTCTCCGCTGTTCTGGTGGTAGGCGATTACTTGGATCGTCTCCGGTTACTTGTCTGACAAGTAAAATGTGGAAGCAGGACTTTTTTTTCTCCATGCGTTTCATTCAATCCAATCCAAAGGGGTGCAGTACCATCCGGAGAGACGAAAGGGGGCGGTATTTTCCCTGTTCGAGTTCAGACAGATCCCCACTGGTAACGTGAGGCTAGATTGATGAAAAATTTATGGAAATCGGTAATAAAAAAAAAATCTCTCTCTCCATCTCTCTCTCCCTCTCTCTTCCTTTCTCTCCCTCTCGGTGATGAGTCCGCGCGCGGCAGAGAGAGAGAGAGAGAGAGAGAGAGAGGGAGGGGGTGGGAGAGAGAGAGAGAGAGAGAGAGAGAGAGAGAGAGAGAAAAAAAAGACAGCCCCCCTCTCTCCCTCCCTTCCTCTCTCTTCCTTTCTCTCCCTCTCGGCTCATGAGAGTTCGCGGCAGCTTGTGTTTTTTTTTTTTTTTCTTTCAATCTCCCGTTTGCGGGTCTGTGGCGCGCGGCCGGCAGGTACCCCCCCCCCCCAAGTGCCCCCTCTCTCTCCATCTCTCTCTCCCTCTCTCTTCCTTTCTCTCCCTCTCGGTGATGAGTCCGCGCGCGGCAGAGAGAGAGAGAGAGAGAGAGGGAGGGGGTGGGAGAGAGAGAGAGAGAGAGAGAGAGAGAGAGAGAGAGAGAGAGAGAGAGAGAGAGAGAGAGAGAGAGAGAGAGAGAGAGAGAGAGAGAGAGAGAGAGAGAGAGAGAGAAAAAAAGACAGCCCCCCTCTCTCCCTCCCTTCCTCTCTCTTCCTTTCTCTCCCTCTCGGCTCATGAGAGTTTGCGGCAGCTTGTGTTTTTTTTTCTTTCTTTCTTTCCACTTGCTGTCTAGTCTAGGTAGAATGGGGGCGGGCATTAGCTCCAACCACAGAGCCAATCGCATCACCCAGCGGCCGTATGACGCATATTGGCCGTTCAAAAAAAAATGACCTGATTTACTGCAGGACGAAAGGGGCTGGGCTGAATCTGAGCAATCCGCCAATATGGTATTTAGACACTAAAACACATTGATACGAACTCCTATTACTATAATACAATGCTAGAGACTGAAAAATGACATTTATAATACATAGCCCCTTTAAGACAAATTACCAACTATTTTACTTCTCATTGTGTCAATTACCACACCATCACATCAGTTACCACATCGTCACATCAGTTACCACACCGTCACATCAGTTACCACCCCGTCACATCAGTTACCACCCGTCACATCAGTTACCACCCCGTCACATCAGTTACCACACCGTCACATCAGTTACCACACCGTCACATCAGTTACCACACCGTCACATCAGTTACCACCCCGTCACATCAGTTACCACCTGTCACATCAGTTACCACCCGTCACATCAGTTACCACACCGTCACATCAGTTACCACATCGTCACATCAGTTACCACACATCACATCAGTTACCACCCTGTCACATCAGTTACCACCCGTCACATCAGTTACCACCCCGTCACATCAGTTACCACCCGTCACATCAGTTACCACCCCGTCACATCAGTTACCACTAGGGATGTCCCGAACTCATTTTTTTGCTCCTGATCCGATCCCGATCATGTGATTTTGAGTATCTACCGATACCGATCTTTCCCGATCCGATAAAAAAAATTAAATAAAAATGCTCCCATCCCAATTTCTCACATTACATTCACCCTGAATGTTGACGTTATCCAGGTGAAAAGTTAACTTCATTCAAGCGAGGCATTGCAACCGGAGTAATCTAAAAACTCCGCCTCCAACCTGCTGCTTCATGAGAGCGATGGCGCCATCGTCTGTAAAAATCAGGTGACTGCAAGTTCTGCAACTAGTGGATGTCCCTCATCCTTGACATAAATCATTTGATGTATAATTAAATCAAAGGAAATGCTTTGTTTTGGCAAAATTCTTCTGCTCTGTGTGACAATAAATAAATTATTGATGATATGCAATTTAAAACCAAAACTAAGGCCTCAGTATGAGTTTAAGACGTGAACATGGTCATGTTTGTTGAATAAAAAAAAAAATTACAAAAAAAATAGGGGTCCGGGGGCCGATCACGCGATTTTCAGAAGATCGGAAAAAAAAACTAGGGACATCCCTAGTTACCACATCGTCACACCAGTTACCACATCGTCACATCAGTTACCACACTGTCACACCAGTTACCACATCGCAGTGGCGGCTCTACCACTAGGGGCGCTCGGGCGCCGCCCCCCCTCAGCTCCTACCCTGGTTATATGAGAGAACAAGAAAAATAAGTTTTTAGTTTTTTGTTTTAAAGCCCTATAAATAATATAAACATGTTTAAAATTAATAATATTTACTCATTTTAAGTATGTTTGTGTTTCCAATGCACAATATAACGTTATTATATTAAAAAAGAAATACTCGTTTTCTTGAACAGGAAGTGACGTTTTTTTTTTTTTTTTCGTATTTCTCGCCCGGGCTAGAAGCGATAGCGCTCTGAGTGCGCGTCACAGTTTGATCGCTGTCTCCGTCACAGCCAATCAGTGCATACGGCGTTGTGCGTTGAAATATGACTATTATGTTGGAATCCGAGCGCGATTTGAAGCGGTCTAGGCAGCAGCGTGAACTTCCGTGAAGAATTTCCATAGCCGCATTTCGCGGAGACGCTCTCTGATTGGCCGACGCCAGTATTTTTTTCCATGGCAGAATTTCACAGAGACGATCTCTGATTGGCCGAATCCAATTTCTAATGTTCCAATTCTAGCTTCTAGCTTGGTTCCTAGGTTGGTCCTAGGTTGGTCGGTGGAGATAGTTGTGTTGTTGTGAGATGCATGCAGCTGTTTGTCTTAGACGAGCGTGCCGTGACTGCAAGTTCTTTAGACTGTTAAGCTTAGGCACTCTTTCAAAGTTGGTTAAGGTTAGAGTTTGTCTTAGAGCATGGCGATAGAACGCCAGGTAGTTTGCAGTCTGTTCGAGCGGAAATGGACAAAGGAATGTACTTGTTGAGTGTTGTGCTAACGAGCTCAGCTAACACTTGGCTAACAAGCTATATGGCGGATTATACACGTTTATCAAGCTCTCCTGCCCTGGACGTTTCAACTAAACAGTGAGTCTCTCTCTCTCTCTCTCTCTCTCTCTCTCTCTCTCTCTCTCTCTCTCTCTCTCTGTGCTTAACGTTAACGTTTGTAAATAGTTTTTTTTAGGAGCAGTACTACTGCTGGCCATTCATGAAGCGAGACATTGCTGATTGTTTATTTATTTTATAACACAAGACTATGACTACCAACTGCCTAGCCAGCCGTGTATCAATCTTGGATGCAATAATAACGTTACATTTACATTTACATTTAGTCATTTAGCTGACGCTTTTATCCAAAGCGACTTACAAGTTCTGTACGACAAGCCATCAGGAAGAGCACAACTCTATCAGCTGAGTAACAATGTTCATCAAAGTGTTGAGTGCTACAGTGTAGGTTAGTTTATTAGGACAAGTGCATGACAGTATGGTTAGTTAGGGTTAGATTTTTTTTTTTTTTTTTTTTTTTTTAATTCAGATAATGGTTGAAGAAGTGAGTCTTTAGTCGACGGCGAAAGATTGGACGTGTTTCGGCTGTCCTAACTGGGGTGGGTAGTTCATTCCACCATTGTGGGGCAAGGACTGAGAATAGGCGACTTCTCTTTGATGACCCTCCCGGAGCTTGGATAGGAGTAGGTCTGAGGCGGCCAGAAGATGCAGAGCGTAGGGGTCTTGAGGGTGTGTAGTTAGAGACCATTGACCGGAGGTAGGCGGGAGCAGTTCCCTTTGCCGCACGGTATGCTAGGTCAAGGGCCTTGAAGCGGATTCGTGCAGCAATGGGGAGCCAGTGCAGGTCCCTAAGAAGTGGGGTGACATGGGCCGACTTCGGTAGGTTTGAGATCAGGCGGGCCGCTGCGTTCTGAATGAGTTGAAGAGGCTTAGTGGCAGTGGCCGGGAGGCCAGCGAGCAGTGCGTTGCAGTAGTCGAGGCGGGAGATGACTGTTGATTGGACGAGGAGTTGGGTGGCTTCTTTTGTCAGGAAGGGGCGTATCCTTCTGACGTTGCTCAGGAGGAATCGGCAGGTTCTGGTTGTCGCTGCGATGTGAGCAGAGAAGTTCAACTGGTCGTCGAGGACAACACCAAGGTTCTTGGCGGTCGGGGACGCGGTCACAGCTGCATTCTCGACTGTGATGGAAAGGTCGGTCAGGGGGGAGGATTTGGCCGGCAGGTGGAGCAATTCTGTTTTGCTTAGGTTCAGTTTGAGGTGGTTGGTCGTCATCCAGGCGGAGATGTCGGACAGACAGGCCGAGATCCGCTCAGAGACGTGGATATCTGAGGGAGGGAAGGAGAGGAAGAGTTGAGTATCGTCGGCATAACAGTGGTAGGAGAAGCCATGAGACGTGATAATGTTACCCAGTGATTTAGTGTAGAGGGAGAAGAGAAGGGGTCCTAAAACCGAGCCCTGGGGGACACCCGTCCGCAGGGGGCGGGTGGCCGACAGGGTCCCTCTCCATGACACTTGGTAGGAGCGGTCATTGAGGTATGATGACAACCATGTCAGCGCAGAGCCAGCCACTCCCATTCCTGCGAGGGCCGCGAGGAGGATCTGGTACTGGTACGTTACTTACCACACTGACTATGTCGATGGCTCATTGATTTAACTACTGCAGCTCTCTCGGATTGAAAATACGTGGATTATGGCTTGTTCAATATCGTCTATGTTTGAATGAATGAATGAATGAGAACTTTATTAACAGATTGCAGAATGGGTACAATACAGTACGGCTCAATACACACAATTGTTAAGGGGATGCAGACCAGAGAAAGACGTTTGTCTTGTTTACATCAGGGTCCCAGATTTTCGATTCATATCGATAGTTTAATAGCTAGCCTTGGCTCGTTTAACAATATGCAAAATATGTGTACAGCCCTGTACTCATACTGAAGTTATTCTTGGTATATAATAGGTCTGATTGTGTAACGAATCGATTCCACGTCGCGCTGTGTGTGAGAGAGAGAAGGAGAGAGGGAGAGATCTGCCTGTGTTTGTAGACGGGCGAGTTTTGTTTCTAACTTTTCTATTTATATATTGTGTTTCAAGTTGTGAATTAGAGTCTAGACTATACTTTATTTGACTGGTTGTGTGTTGTTGTAGTAACAGCTGAGCGACTCGTTCATAAGAGCCGATTCATTGCCGTGAGCGTGAGTCGAATCGCTCACGTCTTGCCATGAGTGTTGCGTGGTACTGTACTGTACATGTTTGCATTTTGCAAAATGTTTGGTATAGCGCCCCTAGTGGCGAAGTACCCACCGGCCGCCACTGCCACATCGTCACATCAGTTACCACATCGTCACATCAGTTACCACATCGCCACATCAGTTACCACACAGTGAACCCTCTATTTGAAACTTCTATTTTTGGGGAGGGAATTTGTATTTTTTTTTACAAACAATGAGGCCATTGACATGTTGAACATTAAAAAAAAGAAAAAGGGATTATGTAATTACTTTCTATTGATTGTTTCCAAAGAAAAGTACATTTCACTATTAGAAAAAAAACATTTCATGTTTTAATGATCAGGCAGGAATGTGGACCCATGTGCAGGCAGTAGAGAGGAGGCAGATGAAAGGAAACACAACAATGGGTGTATTTAATGAACAGGTAGGCAGGCAGAGTACAGCAGGCTGGGAAGTAGCTCACTAGCTAAGCTAGCAGACAGACAGAAAACAACTCCTGAATAAGTAGCGGCTAGAGACAAACAGACTACAGACTGACGCATGAGCACTGACTGATTGACTGGGAATTACACAGGGGAGTAATGACTATTAGTAGAATTTATACAACATCATCAAACCTTTATGTGGTACTTGTTAAAGTTAGAGGTTCTATGTAGGATTGCAAGTAACTGTCTAACTGCATATATAACTGTTTCCACTAGAGGGTGCTCTAGGCGGAGCCTCTCATGATACCACCAGGTGGCGAGTATTTAAAAAGATGTCTCCTCCCCCTCTATCTCTCTTCCCCCACCTGCCTCTCACGGAGAGGAGGACTCATGTGCTGCTGTTTAACATGTGAATGAATAAACCACGCCAAAGGCTAAAGATAGAAACCATGCCTCTTGACCACATTATTGTCGCCCCATAGCCAGATTCTGTCAACAGTACTTGTAAAACCACTGAGGTTTTATTGATGAGTAAACATACAAAATTAAAAGTAGTAACACAAGATATAAAAACGGTTACAGACTGGTACAGAGTGGTTAGTGATCATGGTTTTGAGCTGTGCACAGGTTGGAAGAGTGTTGATCTTTAAAATGCATTGAAGGATATTCCGTGAGTCAGGAGCATCAACAGAAAAGACAGACCTTCCGGGCTCCGGACCAGCTCGAGGGACCTTGAACACAAGCCAGTCATTTGAGCCAGTCATAGGGTTCCAATCCAGCAACATTGTGATGTAAGGTGAGAGACTCTTAGACTGAGGGGTTTGCGTGATAACCTGCTTCAACCACGAGGCGGAGGCCAGTACAGTTGGCACGCAAACATCTTATCTCGTCTATGGTTAATAATGAAGGGAAAAAATATGTCTGCTTTGTTTCTTTGTACTATGAAAATGTACTTTCACTTTCGTTTGATACTACATTTCTAACTTAAGATGCTTTTGACACATTCTATGTGAGCTTGATTGATTGATTGAAGACGTTATTAACAGATTGCTGAATGGGTACAATACAGTACAGCTCAATACAAATTGTTAAGGGGATGCAGACCAGAGAAAGACTTTCGTCTTGTTTACATCAGGGTCCCCCATTTTCAATTCATCATGGCATTTATGACGACATACAGATATACAGTACTGTTACATCCAGACATTTATGACATACAAAATATACAAATATACAGTACTGTTTAAGAGAAGGAGAACATAAAAAAATAGATACATTCGAGGGGGAAGAAACTGTACACACAAAATATATACATTCGAGGGGGAAGAAACTGTACATTTACCGGGGGCCAGTTTCTAATTGCAGCCACCCGTTTTGAAGGAGGGTAGGGAATGGGATTCACATTATTTTACGGCTGTGGGTAGGGCGTTCCACATTGTTGTGGCATAATTGCAAACTTGGCCTTACTCCTAAAATCCACCTCAGCCCATTTTGACAATCTAGGATGGCTTAGAGTAGACGACAGAGTACAGAAACTTGCAATGGGCCTGGTCTACAAGATGCACTACACCACAAAGATACCTATGTACCTGTCGAAATACTTCCTAAAGGTCAGTGAAGTCCGGACCACAAGACCAGAGGGAGTTCCACAAATCACGTTCAACCCAGATTCGGTTCCAACAAGGGACTAAACACGTTTCACAATTATGACACAACAATGTGGAACGCCCTACCCACAGCCGTAAAATAATGTGAATCCCTACCCTCCTTCAAAACTGCTCTCAAAGAGCACCTACTGGTGGCTGCAATTAGAAACTGGCCCCAGTAAATGTCAAATCTCCCCTCCCCACTCTCCCACCCCACCCAACCCCCTCTAATGTACAGTTTCTTCCCCTTCGGATTACATTTTTTTTAAGATGTTCTCGCTTTCTTACACAGTACCGTATATTTGTATGTCTTGTATGTCATAAATGTCTTGATGAATTGAAAATGGAGGACCCTATGTAAACTAGACGAAAGTATTTTTCTGGTCTTCATCCTCTTAGCAATTGTCTGTATTGAGCTGTACTGTATTGTACCCATTCTGCAATCTGTTATTAAAGTTTTCAATCAATCAATCAACAGCAAATGCTAGGAGGATTAGCAATGGTGTTTTTTTATCCTTCTGTAGAAGGGTGGATTATCCCTGTTTATGGGAGTAGTGATACACAGCCACCTGGTAGCAGGATACAATAGAGTTGGATCTATCTGTACCCCCGTCTTTGGCCCGGAACGTCGTTCTGGAGGGCGTGCAGCAGGAGTGGATGGGGCCCAGGATTTACTAACCTGGGAACTGGTACTCTGGTCTTCCTCGCCTTCCAAGGCGGTCAGCAGTAGCTCCCCACACACTCTCACTTCCCCCAGTACCTCCGTCAGCCCTCCCACACCCGGTGACTGTCAGTTCAATAGTTATATTGGGCTTCCCTTTAAGCAGTACCCTTCCTTGACCACCTGTATAGACCCTCAATGAATATGCTGCGAATGGGGTGGAAGGGTTAAATAATTATACCAGTCACAAGTATTTACCCGGTCACAAGGTTAGCATATGATCAGAAATAGACACACACACCGTGCTCCCATTTACATCTACTTTATATAAGCCTGGTCAATTATCAGTTACAAGTTGTACTTTATGTGGTTCATATGGCATATATTCATAAACGGCACCGGGTGCTCTCACTTGTATTGTAGGGGAACACTATTCCCAACATAGGCACCTCGTGCTCAATACATTAATAATAAACCCCGCTTGGATTAGGGGAGACCTAGGCACAAGGTAAGTAGTTCAATGGGAATTCAAGAACGTCACAGTAATGCACAAATACAAAAGAAATCATTTAAATGTGGGCCCACGTTACCAAATAAAACCTACTCTAAAGCCGGCTTATAATGTTTGGGGTACCCCTAGACACTGGTCGTTAATGTTCGCTCGAATGGATACTGTGGTGGGCACACGAGGTACCGTTGTACTTAGCCAAGATGGCGAACCCACTCTCATCACCTCTCGTCCGGGTGACAAGATGGCGTCGGGCAATCCCGCGAGCACAGCCAGCGGGCTGGGGTAGACAGCATGGGCAGTGGTGAAACTGGAGGAGCGTGCTGTGTTGTGGCGACCTCTGCTGGTGGGGAGAGGTGTCCTCTGCGGCGTCGATGAGACGTTCACTGCGGGCTGCTGTCTGGGCTGGCGCGCTCTCAACTGTTTGGCTACCTGAAACACAGCTAAACTGTGGGTCTTAGTGAACCCTCCTGCTATCGTCTGTACTACTAACGCAACGTGGCTGTATGCACCACCGGTCTTCAGCGCCGCGCGCCCGGTAGTATACTTGAATCAATATAGCCGTTAGCAGCATGCTAATACACCGCACACACTGCTACTATAACACGTTATCTATGGACGTTGGTCCTTCTCTCCGTATCGCTTACTCACACACTATCGCTTGTACTTCTAGGATAACACGTTATCTAGCAAGTACTCTCTATCACCCGTCGCTCTCCAACGGGGCTCTTCAACATCACTCTTCCAACGGGGCTCTTCCTGAGCACACGCCCGTTGCGACCGTTCATGTCCGAGTTCACTGTCAAAGCGAACTTCCTGGTGCTCCGCCCTCCAGGTAATCATCTCTTGCTCGTTGCTTCTCTCTCCTCCGCTCCACCTGCCACCACTGCCACCACTGCCCCCTGCTGGCAACCGCAACTGATCCCACTATAGGACCACTCCAGAAACGGAGAAAGATGCTTCAATGTTATGTTAGTGATCCATATCGAAGCCGGAGAAAGAGTAGCACCTCGCATCATTAGTAGTCCGGGCGAGATATCAAAAGGAACACTGGTTATCACACTTTATACACACACAGGAGAAGTAACAGTTAGTCAGCACTTCTGAATACTTAGCAGAATATTCAGGATGCTACACTTCATTGGAGTCTTTGCTCAAATTACATTACATGTCAATGACCTGCACTCCTCTGCCTGTGATTGGCTAGTACGTTGCCTTCGTTGGTTGGATTGGCTAGGTTTTAGGCATGAGGAGTGAGATTGGTTAGGGTAAGAGTTATAGAGTATGAATATCAGTGTAAGCCAATCAGAGGCAGAGTAGGGCGGGTCATTCCATCATCATCCTAGGAACAGCCAGGGCGGTCACAGCTGACTCAGTGTGCGGGCCCGGACCCCCAACGCCTGCCCATGCCGGGACTGATGGCCATATACTGCAGTAAAACAAAGTGCACTTTCTGCTGTAGAGCTCCCAAGCTCAGCCTGGAGGTAAAACCTACAACATGCTCCAAACTTGGTAGTTAAATATAATTTGATGCTTGGCGAAAGAAAAACTCAGTTTCTAAGTTTGGAGACACAGTAGGGGAGACTGGGGTAAATTGAGCATAGGGGTAAGTTGAGCCACCCCTTGTTTCTAGGAAACCGTAAAAGAAAGTGAGCATGTGACCAGAAAGTTGGGAGGAAGGCGCCATTTCAAAGTGCCGCAAGCAGGGCCGTAGCCAGGGTTTAGAAATTAGGGAGGTCCATTTATTTTTTTGGCCCAGACCGGCCCACCATAATCGGCCGGACACCACCCACCAGTACACCATCCTTGCGGTCCCCTTAAATATGCATACCTACTGTACTATTCCCCCAAACCACTACAAAGCTGGGTAGTAAGTGCCATGGACAAGTGGACCAATGTACTCACTCGCTCTTGGCTGAATCTTGTTTTGGGTGGTGATGTAGAAACACCTGCATCATAGCAGGCTCAGGATGGGCAAAGAAGTCTATAGCCTGTGTGGTAAATTCCCACAGACTTTCTACAATAATTTGAGGTTATTGTAGTACAACACAATGAGATTGACTATCTGGAAGGAGGAGGAAAGATTCATACTTGATAGAATTGTTGGTCTCCTCATCTGACTTAGCAGATGAGGAATAAAACGTGTACGCCAGACAAACCAGAACTGTAGTTCAACTCAGCTGATTTATTTGAACCAGGGCCAAGAGTGAATAAAAGGTTGCCTTTCACATACAAAAGATTATCAGAAAACATTAACAGGGCTGTCTGTTGTACAGAAATATCACAATCAGGTTTGCATCTCCAACCTCAATAATGTACATAAAACAGTCGGTAACATAATCTGAACATACATTGACCATGCTGCACACATTTATACATGAGTAAATCTGGTTTCAGATATTAAGGATTTACACTAAACTTTAAACAACAAATGGTGTTTTCCCATGATTTACTCACATAAAATGCAAACAGCACAGCAGTCTCTCGATGGTGGAACGAGCGGTGGAGCCCCCAGACCCCCTGGGTTGGTCCGGTCTGAGAGCTTCCGAATTACCAAAATGTCCCCTCCTTTATACTACCATTTCTAGCCAAAATAGAATACAGTTCACTATTACAGTTGATCCAATCATGCATCTCCTGTGGGCGCCTTCTGTGAGCGGTGTCCTGTGGGCGCTGGCAGCCCCTCCCTCTGGGTTTCTCTGTGTGTCTTCTCACGGGGGGGGGCTGGCCTGATGTCCTTCTGGTGGGGGGTGTGAATACACTTTGACCCTTTGGGCCAAATTACCATATAGTACTAATCTGATCACAGAGTGGGGGTGGAGAGTAGCTCTCGTCACCCCTGCTAGTTGGCAGAGTAGCTGTGATGACTTCTTTAACACGAGTGTAATCACCCTTCAAACCTTATTTCTAATATTATGGTTTACTCTTTTGATACTAAACAGTTGATTAATAGATCCATGACTCTTCAGCATGTAATCAGCATTTACATACAGTCAGTTTGAGTGAGGGCTTTGTGACTTGTAACTATTCCCCTATATACCATTTGGGTATGCAGCCTTCTCATGCGAGGGGGTTGGTGTGAAATGTCTGTCTCTCCTACATTATGACTCTCTAATTATTCACACATATTATTTATGAAATTCAACTCAATATTACCACATTTCCCCGTTTTGACGATTCTTATCGTCACATATGATATATTGACTTGATTTTCTATACATTCTAACCATACATAATAAAATTCATTTTTTCCAAAATTAAAATTCATTTTTTCAAAATGTCTCCATTTTTTCTTTTTCCAATCTAAACATTACACATTTAAAGTCTAATCAATCACAATTTTTTAAGATTACAGTATTCGTTTACATGATCTGGGGAGGACACAGAAATTATTATTCATTCTTTCATACATTTTGCTTCTCCTCTCCTGTTAATTCCTTTTCCAAGTCAGCCCAATCACATTTTGCATAATCAACTCAGTTGGTCTTCCCACCTCTCCCCCCTTTATGAACATCCCATGGACATAACAATACCTACCAAATACCTACCACCTCAGCGCACAGTCGACAGGGAGGGCGGAGCATCACGCAAGGAAATTTTTTTTTCACCATGTCGGCCATAACCTACACCTAATATACAACCTATGTGTATGTGTCTAGTTTAGTACTCTTGCGTTGTGTCATAATCTATATCAGTTGTTACCGTTCAGTCACCTCCCGTCCAACATACCAATCAATCACACAGAGGCCCTTGTTCAACGCTTTGGTTGCACAGTCTCTGACCGTTTTCGCCCCCCCCCCCCTCCACCCCATGTCGGCCAGCCTCAGCTGAAGCCAATGTTTGTAGGCCTGTGACCTCGTTATATTCTGTCCCATGACTGTATTTCCATGGATCTACAGACGAACGACTCTGTCAGTCTGGAGGTTTGTCTCAAACCCCCGGCCTTTGTATCCGGGGCTATATTGAAGGAGGGGCAGCGTCACAAGCGACCTCTCTTCACAATCCAACAATCTCCCACAGGAACTGACTGAACGGGTTCACACCATCGTGTCATAATCTAATGAAATGTATTCCTACACATTTTCCCCATGATCCCTCCACTTGTGATGGTCCATCCTCCCCCTCCGACTGAACTGCAAGGGAACAAAAACACAAAACAAATTTTCTTTACACAATATGTCAAATATTTCTCAAGAGAAGCCAAATGTTTAACCATTATGCAAACGTGATGGGACCACTTAACTGCCATCGATCTGATCCAATGTATCCTCACGCTTCAACCGTCCTCTCACCAGCTCATAACAGAGAAATTAAGAAACAAAAGGCAAATAATCAAAAAAACATTCCAACAGATGTGAAAGCAAATCAATGAACTTAACCAGCTCCAACCGCAGACCACCTTAATGGTTATTTAGAAAGAAAAGAAAAGAAATCAAAACTCTACACCTAAACCCTTCATACCTAAAACAGTAAATCAATGAAATAAAATAAAAACCAGGTTTTCCAAAACCACCCATTCAACATCTCATCACCCAACCGTACCATTCACACATGTCAGTGACTTTGACACCTCTTAAGCCAGCACATTCACCCTCTACAGGCCCCATTCACACCCAATCAGGCCACACAACCATAGATCAAAAATAGAAAAGAAATCTAAATTCAATACCCTCATCCAATCGATTACATCAACACAGATATATCATACCTAAACACATTTCGATATTTTTAAGACTAGTTTCACCTTAAGTGAAAGCTAAGTTGTGTGTGTGTATGTATGTGTCGATCAGATTGCGTGAACGTGTGCCTGTGTGTGTGTGTGTGTGTCTGTGTGTGTCTGTGGGTGTGTGTGTCTGTGTCTGTGTGCGTGTGTGTGTGTGTGTGCCTGTGTGTGAATGGGTAATTAAGGCTTCCTGGCCACCATCCCCCGCTCAATCATTCACTGAAATCAAAAGGACATCTCAATCTCACACATACATACAAAAATTAAATTTAAATAAAAAATAACATCTGTACCAACTCAACCAAACGTCCACTTTCACAGTGTCACAACACATTCAATCCTGAACCTTCTTAGAGTTTTCTAAAAAAGAAATAAAAGCAAAAAACCACCAAACATCACAATTCAACATCATCCACGCCTCATTCATATTATAAACATATACCTTTCACCACACTCGTTAATCATTTCACATCTCTGACAAACAAAGGTTAGTTCTTCTGCACTCAATTCCTCCGCTCTGATCTTCTGCTCTGATCTCAGGCTACTCTGATCTCAGGCCCTACAGCCCCTCCTCACATCAGCTCCTCTACTCTCACTTCAAAGACGGACTGGAGTCCATCCTTCATCCAGACCTACCCATGCCCTCCAGTGCACAGACAGATCCAAATATTCCCTTATCAAAATAGTTTAACATTCACAAGTCATAACCCCAAATGAATGCCTACTTCCTTGATTGTCTCACTCACTCACCCAGCTGTTCCCTGACAAACCCGTCCCCTGTCTCACCTTCCTGTCACTTCCCGGCCCCCTGGCCCAGTACCCCCACTTCCTGTCCTCTGCTCCAAAAATAACGCCATCTGTTATCTCACTTTGACTGTTCTCTCCTTATCTCCACCTGTGGCCTCTTTCCTGTTGCATCTAATCTCACGCCATCCTGTCATATAAGAACCGCCATTGTAAGCAGCTGTATACACGACCCCCCTTGGGCCCTTTACTGCTTAGTAAAGATAGCCTGGGTCACTCCTGTGAGTTTCCGTGACCTCCCTGTAACTCAACAGAAGGATTAATCATTTCATACACAAATCATCTATCAAACATTTATAATAACTGCTACAACACAATCTTACATCATAGCAGCTTCTAAACAACCCCCTGTCACTAAATTATCCCACTGTGACCCAAGGATTTGCAAATGGCATTTAAAGACATAACATTCTAACAGTATTTCAACATAGCAATGAAACTCATTAAGGATTAACAAAAACAATCATTTCGATCACTGTAAACACAACCATATCAAAATTTGTCATTGCAGCAAGCCTCCATCAATAAATTATCCTACAAGTCGGAGGCTTGTGTCAACATTTTAACACTGTATTAAAGATTTACCAACTCAACCAAGCATAAACACATGTCCTAACCATATTAACAGTGTATTAAAGATTTAACAATCTAAAACAAGCATAAACACATGTCCTGCTTCACAACCGGGCTTGTATCAAATTCCACTATAAAACATTTAGAAAAAATATATAAACATTATCCTATTTAAATCAATGGCCTTAAAGCTATAACAAGTATCCATATCTGACATTTCAACATCAATGCATTCTATACAAGCATCTTAATTCAAGCTACATAAAACAAAACATCATTATTCCAAGCTTACCATTGTACATGTTACACAAATTAAAAAACTGGAAATGTCCATCAACTCTAATTATTATACATGTAGGCATCATTCATTTCAGCATAACATTATAGTGGTTAGTCCTAAATGCTCCTTTCTTCATACACATGTGATAAATTGATTTTACTGCAAGCAACATGTAACTCTAGTGTAGAGCCACTTTCCAAATTCAGCCTATAGCTACTCTCAAACTCCCGTTTATCTGTGTACCATGTATGCAATAAAAGTTATGATGTGTTTAAAACGGGTGACTCCATCTCTGGTCTGCCTCCCCTCAACAACTGTATGTTTTTAACTGTACTTATTTTTAATCAATCACTACTCCTTCCCCCCTGGTTAAAAATATACCCCTGTGTATCAAAGACCATAATACAATCTACCCAGTACAGCCGGTTTGTGAACTCCAGATTTATCATAGGCAATGTATCCATCACTTCATTCCTCAATAGGCTCACTGTACTGTTTGCAGCCTAAGTAAACCCTTAATGACTATCTCCCCTAATCTAACCACCATACATGTTACATCCCTTCCCCTGCTTACACAAAAACACAATGCACAATATACAAATACCGCCATATTACATAATGCAGAATATTCTCTTACCCGTTATTTCTGTCCCCCGAGCGAACTACTCCGAATGCACTAGACCCAATCCACGTTGTACCGTGCATGCGCAGTGGCAACCGAAGCGACTGCTATAACGTCGCTTACGACAACCAAAATCTGCCACGACATTCATAACATGCCCCGATATTCATAATCTGCCACGACATTCATCACGTTCCCTACCCCTTCCCCAACATCATTCTCAAAACTCGAAACGTAACATCTGCCGCCCGCAAACGCCACAAAACAACGGCATGCAAGCTAACTAGCTTAGCCAGCTCTAATGCGACGTTCAAGGCCCTCACGGGAGCCGTGCCTTTCAAGATCCGTTCATCCACGCAATTCGCTCAGTACCAACCAAAGCATTAACTCACACAAGCTTAAAATAGCCAACCACTCTAACAGAAAATAATTTTTAAAACATTCTCACCAACCAGCGCCGCACATATAGTTCAACACGAATCCTTTCTCCTACCTACTCCGCCTCACTTCATAGCACCGCGAACGTTACATACTCTCCACAACACCATGACGTCATCAAGCAGCGACTCCTTAATATCACACACTATCGCTACCGCATCAATAATAACCCTCAAAATGGCCACAATCTCGCCAGTCTACGTCTCGATCCGCTTCTTACCTGTAATCGCCGCCACAGTGTTTAAACAATTCTCTCATAACGCCATCGTAACGTCCCCAGTTTCACCGCGGACTCTTCCCACAGAGCTAAGCTAGCTAGCCCCAACCACCAGCAGGACTCGCCTCCAACATATGTCCGTTGGTCATTAAACTATCATAACAAAACAACAATAAGCTCCCACGTTTCGCCAATCATTCATAACCATAGCCATAGACCCCCATACAATTCCTAACCATAGCCATAGTCCCCATACAACCATTAAGTACTTATCAGTCAGTTCGACCGAATTGTTTTTGTATCACAGCGAATGTAATTAATCAACAGGCCGGTTTCGCTCAAGATTAAAAAGGATACTATGCCTAAGGACGGCAAATATATCTACATTTAAACCAGGCCGATTGGTCCCCCAGACTTCAGTCCGTCCATTATCAAGCCTTGTCCTGAACACGCCGGCACCCTACACTTCTATTAATTACTACGTTTTTATCCTGTAATCGCACAGACCCCTGCGCTGATCATGCCAGGGTCTACCAATCTTTCACCATACTTGACTTGCATTGTTCTGAATAGTAGCAGAGCTCTGCACTCTTCCCATATTCTCTGTACTTCAGTCCGTCCCATAGAACTTTTCCCCCGTACCCTATTACACATAGCTGTCCCTCCATTCAGAACAATTAAATCAATCCAACTCACCCGCGCCCCCTTCCTGAGAATAATTCTAGGGCAATTACATACTCAGAACGCGCTCCTGTCGTATACACCAGACAACCGTGCTTCCTAGCCAGAAAAGCCTTTTATCTGCCGTCATGCGACGCTAATTCCAATAACCATGATTAGATAGTCTGCGCCCCACCAATACGTCACCCCATTACATGCTGTATCTTCTTGGTGCAACTCCCCCGTACAGTTCATAAAGTATATTCCATACGAGTTAACCAACCCAACCCCCGTGGCCCGCATAGGCCGAGCCCGGCCTCCTGTGTCTGAATAAACATACAAACATAAAAAGCCCACGTTTGCATGTTCACTGCACAACAAGCGCGATCTTCATACCTCCGGACATCCTAACCTAAGACACCGCACCCCCAACCCTGCATGCAGAAGCCATATTCACCGTGGGCCCCAAACAGTGGCGTACACAACCAACCTTCATCCTGTCCCTCTCTCTCCTCCATTCAGACAACAAGCCCCTCGTCTATCACTTCAAACGCAGCAACACCCCAGCTCTTTGCCCCGTGTCCCCAACACACAGCAAGGCCCAGATATGATACATATGACAAGACCCTACCGCACCTTTTCAGGGGGAGACACAAAGGATGGGAAGAACGGCACCATTTCTGTGGTAAATTCCCACAGACTTTCTACAATAATTTGAGGTTATTGTAGTACAACACAATGAGATTGACTATCTGGAAGGAGGAGGAAAGATTCATACTTGATAGAATTGTTGGTCTCCTCATCTGACTTAGCAGATGAGGAATAAAACGTGTACGCCAGACAAACCAGAACTGTAGTTCAACTCAGCTGATTTATTTGAACCAGGGCCAAGAGTGAATAAAAGGTTGCCTTTCACATACAAAAGATTATCAGAAAACATTAACAGGGCTGTCTGTTGTACAGAAATATCACAATCAGGTTTGCATCTCCAACCTCAATAATGTACATAAAACAGTCGGTAACATAATCTGAACATACATTGACCATGCTGCACACATTTATACATGAGTAAATCTGGTTTCAGATATTAAGGATTTACACTAAACTTTAAACAACAAATGGTGTTTTCCCATGATTTACTCACATAAAATGCAAACAGCACAGCAGTCTCTCGATGGTGGAAGGAGCGGTGGAGCCCCCAGACCCCCTGGGTTGGTCCGGTCTGAGAGCTTCCGAATTACCAAAATGTCCCCTCCTTTATACTACCATTTCTAGCCAAAATAGAATACAGTTCACTATTACAGTTGATCCAATCATGCATCTCCTGTGGGCGCCTTCTGTGAGCGGTGTCCTGTGGGCGCTGGCAGCCCCTCCCTCTGGGTTTCTCTGTGTGTCTTCTCACGGGGGGGGGCTGGCCTGATGTCCTTCTGGTGGGGGGTGTGAATACACTTTGACCCTTTGGGCCAAATTACCATATAGTACTAATCTGATCACAGAGTGGGGGTGGAGAGTAGCTCTCGTCACCCCTGCTAGTTGGCAGAGTAGCTGTGATGACTTCTTTAACACGAGTGTAATCACCCTTCAAACCTTATTTCTAATATTATGGTTTACTCTTTTGATACTAAACAGTTGATTAATAGATCCATGACTCTTCAGCATGTAATCAGCATTTACATACAGTCAGTTTGAGTGAGGGCTTTGTGACTTGTAACTATTCCCCTATATACCATTTGGGTATGCAGCCTTCTCATGCGAGGGGGTTGGTGTGAAATGTCTGTCTCTCCTACATTATGACTCTCTAATTATTCACACATATTATTTATGAAATTCAACTCAATATTACCACACCTGTTCATCCCTGTCTCTCTCCTCCACAACCTGGCTTGACTAGACATAAGGAGAGAGATGATTACAATTAACTGGTACATTCAGGTCCATAATTGTTGGAATTCCCTGACAAAGAAAAAACTGTACAATTTAAGCAATACCATACTGGTAATGAGCAAATAGTTGTTTATTCAATTAATGTATGCAGCTGTTCCATCTTATTTCATTTGATACTAACTACTCAGTTCATACAGATTTCAAGTATGCAAATATCAATGATGCATATTGCATAAGGTTTACACAGTTAATAGATCACCTTTTTGTTTTATATTCATGTTCAGAGAGGAGTAATGGTTAGATCTTTGTATGTGTGATTTATATAGCAATTAAATCAATGGTGTGCTTGTTTGTTTGGGGAGTTTGACCTACAGTTAGTGTGCCTACCACGTGAAGGTGCATGCTCAATGGACAGCACAAAAACTATTTGTGTAGGTGGAGACTAGAGCTACCACAGATAGTAATAAGTTATACGAGTAAGTAATCCATGCCATATATATCCTAATAGTTACCTTATTACCATACTTGGCTGAAAATAAACGTTGCTGCCTGTTGTGAATGTGTTTTTCCCTGTAGGCTAATACATAAGTAGGCATACATTTTTGCAGTTGAGCAAAAATTAGCAGTTTAGTTTAGTTTCTTTATTCGTTGTCTTACAGAAGTACAGAATACTTTTATACAAAATGCTTCTTTCTGTTACGCTCCAGAGACTGTGCTAGACAAAAATAGATAAATATAAAATAAGTATAGCAAGTATAAAATAGAAGTCAAGTACGTAGACACAAGTGTTCAGTATGTATATATACAATGTTCAATGCAGAGTAGAAGTAACTGAGTTACCATACAATATACTATACAATATAGTAATATACAATATACTATACAGTGCAAAGCAGAAATGGGATGAGGTACAATTTAGGTACAATTTACAGTAAGGTGTAATGAGGTATGGGTTGTAGTGCAAATTCTTTACCAATAAATATAAATATAAAGTGTGTTTAGGTGTTCTAAAGTGGGTAAAGTGGGTGCTGCAGTGAGTTGTTTGTTTAAAGTGAGTGTGTGTGTGTGGATGTGTGTGCTGTGATTGCATTTGATGGTTGTTACATAGTGTTATTGTTCGTTGAGCATCCTGATGGCCTGGGGATAGAAGCTTCTTCTGAGTCTTTCTGTGCTTGCCATGAGACTCCGGTATCGCTTGCCTGACCGCAGCAGTTCAAAGAGGCAGTTGTTTGGGTGGCTGGAGTCTTTGATAATTCTCTTAGCCTTACCCATGCACCGCTTGTTGTAAATGTTCTGGATAGTGGGAAGCCCCCCTCCAATTGTGCGTTCGGCTGAACGGGCTACTCTCTGTAGTCTGCTACGGTCTTGTGCGGTGCTATTCCCAAACCAGGAGGTGATATTGCCAGTCAGGATGCTCTCTATTGTGCATGAGTAGAAGTTCTTAAGGATCTTCTGACTGACTTGGAACTTCCTTAGGCGCCTGAGGAAGTAGAGGCGTTGCCGTGCCTTCTTCACAACACTGTCAATGTGTGTGGTCCATGTCAAGTCCTCTGTTATGTACCATGAGCTTGATCACTCCTGTGTCACTGGGCAGGTAGGTGAGGGCTGCTAATTAGCTAATTGCTGCTGATTGGATACCTGCTGGCAGGTTAAAACCAGTCTCTGAGGCCCCGTTTAGACGGAAACGCTAGCAGGTGAATCCGCAAAAATATTTTTACGGATGTGCCTTTCGTTTATACGGAAATGGCGTTTTTACGGGGTGAAACCGCAAAAAAGTGAGACTACCTTCCAGGGTGGAATTCCTAGAAACGCAAAAGCTTTGCGCTTTCGTCTAAACTGTCAAACCGTATAAATCTGTTAAAACGATGACGAAAGGGTTGTCACGGCTCTGGTCGCGCGTACTGCTTACGTCACATGTAGCAGGTATGCGCCAGTAGCCGAGACGTAAACAAAGCAAGTATGTCTGACTATATCAACGGAGATCACCTGAAGGCTACATTGGCAGTACTTTTAACCCTTTCACTGCCACACGACAGAAAGTTAACCCTTTACTATCACACAACCGGTGTTCTGCAAAATCCTACTCCCTGCAGAATTCTACTGCCGAGCGCTCCTCCGGCTGTCGTGTGGCAGTGAAAGGGTTAAATACACAAGAATCTGTTCCGCGGCGTGAGTGGACCCACTGTCTGTGAGTGACTCTGCTTTGGTGCAATCACATTCCCCATCCACAGTCTGCGAATCAGAGGCAGAGTAGGGCGGGTCTTCACAGCACATCATGTGACATATGCGCCAATCGTGTGACAGTGGGGCTCCGTCGTCTCGAGTCGTTACAGCGTCGTCTGCATGCAGAATTCCATCCCAATATGCTCGTCTAAACGTAAAATTAAAAGTGAAACCGCAAGATGACTTTTGCGGTTTCTGTTCACAAAACGCTCGTCTAAACGGGGCCTGAGACACACATGCACTCTGTCTGTGGCTAGAGGGAGAGTTGTCACGTTCTTTGTTCTTTAGTTTGTATCAGTATTTTCATTGTTAGAGTAGTATTTTGAGTTAAACACGGGTTTTGGTGTCGGTTTGCACATAGGTTGCGTCCCTTTGAGCCAGGGTCGTAACATCCTCGAATATGTGGACTCCGAGGTACTTGAAACTGTTCACTCTCTCAACCGGTGCCCCGTCGATGCTGAGGGGGCTGTAGTCCCTGACCCCCGACCTCCTGAAGTCCACAATCATCTCTTTTGTTTTGCTGACGTTCAGGGGGAGGCAGTTCTCCTGACACCAGTGCGACAGATTCTCTATCTCTTCCAGGTAGGCCCTCTCGTCGTTGGCAGAGATCAGGCCCACCACTACGGTGTCATCAGCAAATTTGATGATTGTGTTGTTGTTCCGCTATGCCACACAGTCATGTGTGTACAGGGAGTAGAGGAGGGGACTCAGAACACAGCCCTGGGGGGGCCCTATGTTGAGAGTGATGGATGAGGAGGTGCAGTTGTTGCTCTCACCACCTGGGGTCTGCCCGTCAGGAAGTCCAAGACCCACTGGCAGAGGTCATAGTTCAAGCCCAGGTCCCTGAGCTTGGCTATGAGTTTGGAGGGGACTATGGTATTGAATGCTGAGCTGTAGTCGATGAACAGCATTCTCACCAGTGATGCCACAGATTACTTGTAAAAGTAATCCGATTACTGATTACTGATTACTCCTTTAAAAAGTAATCTTAGTTACTTTACTGATTACTTGATTATCAGAGTAACTTAGTTACTTTGAAAGTAACTAGGTTACGAAGTCGTCGTCCCTGCTGCTGCCACAACATAAGAATGACAAAAAAAAATTAGTAAAATGTACTCAGTTTGAGTAAAATGTACTAATAGGGCAGGTAGGCCTATCTTGCTATCTATAGATCTATAGATTTCACAAAAGATAAATGGTCAATAACACCACATGTAGGCTGATATGTAGCCTACCTTTGAGGCCTGCCCCATTCAGATATGGTTCTACGTTATTATTATTTATTATTGTGTGAATGAATGAATGAATGAATGAATGAATGAATGAATGAATGAATGAATGAATGAATGAATGAATGAATGAATGAAAACTTTATTTAACAGATTGCAGAATGGGTACAATACAGTACGGCTCAATACACACAATTGTTAAGGGGATGCAGACCAGAGAAAGACGTTTGTCTTGTTTCCATCAGGGTCCCCCATTTTCAATTCATATAGACATTTATGACATACACAACATACATGACATTTATGGCATAGGGACATATAGGTATTTAGTACTGATACATTTGTGACATAAGCGGTATTCAAATATACAGTACTGTTACCCCTAGATCATGACAGAGTATATACATATGATGGGGAGGGGACTGTACATTAGGAGGGGGTGGGTGGGTGGGAGGGAAATATATACGGCGGGGAGGGAATATATATACTGCAGTGTTGTCAGTGTGCTACTGACAACCTACATACTGCAGTATGGTGTTCCATGTTCATGAATTATAGTGCAATGCAAAAGATGTTTAACTCAAAGGTGGAACATACTGTTTGGCTGGTGGTGCAGCTCCGAGTCCTGTAGAAGTCGACGGTCGTGCAGCTGCTGTATATTCCATATGCGGTAGACAGGATTTTGTTTCCTCCGCAAAGTGAATGTTTTTTTCACCCAGCTTAACAAACGTTAAGTAGACTAGTGAACTTCCAGTGCAAGAAAGCGTTACGAATACGAGCGCGAGCTTCTCCCTGCTAGCGCGCAGTTTAGGTCAGCCTGAAAATAACAATAACAGCCGCGCCCACCAGCATGGCTCAACACGCCAGGTTGCGTGCTGTGACGTCACTCCCCAATACAAGGAAAAGCTTTCCAAACATATATTTGACTGTCGAAAACGAAAGAAAATACTGCATTCCGCCTGCATTATGATGAGATAGTAACGAAATAGTAATGCACAGCCACTTGGACAAGTAACTGCAATCAGATTACTGGCTTGTAAAGATTAACGCGTTAGATTACTATTTTCGGGGAAAAGTAATCAGATTACAATAACGCGTTACTTAGTAACGCGTTAGTGGCATCACTGATTCTCACATAGTTCCCCTGCCTCTTGTCCAGGTGTGATGCTGCTGTGTGCAGCACATGGGCTATGGCGTCCTCCGTGGACCTGTTGGGGCGATATGCAAATTGCAGGGGTCCAGGTTGATGGGGAAAGAGGAACAGATGTAGCCCTTCACTAGCTTCTCAAAGCACTTCATGGCTATGGAGGTGAGAGCTACAGGGCGGTAGTCGTTGAGGCAAGCAGGCGTAGATTTTTTGGGTACAGGGATAATGGTGGACTTCTTCAGACAGGTGGGGATGACAGCCTGTTCTAAGGACAGGTTAAATATGTCAGTGAATACCGGGGCCAGTTGGTCGGCACAGACTTTTAGGACGCGGCCGGGGAGGCTGTCCGGTCCTGCTGCCTTCCTGATATTCACTTTCTTAAAGGTCCTCCTCACCTCATGTTCTGTTATCCTGAACACTGAATCTCCATCAGCAGCGCCCCCCCCCCCCCCCCCCCCCCCTCCATTGCAGTGGTTTGTAGGCTGGTGTTATTCACAGCCTCAAACCTCGCAAAGAAGGTATTGAGATCATTTGCTAAGGAGATGTCAATGTTCAGTTTGAGGGAGGTGCCTTTGTAATCTGTCATCGTTCTAAGGCCCTGCCACATAGCTCTAGAGTCAGCCTGTTCAAACTGAAGTTCAACTTTATCCCTGTAATGCCGTTTTGCCTCTATTACTGATTGATTGAATTGATTGAAAACTTTATTAACAGATTGCAGAATGGGTACAGTACAGTACAGCTCAATACATATTAAGGGGATGCAGACCAGAGAAAGACTTTCGTCTTGTTTACATCAGGGTCCCCCATTTTCAATTCATCGTAACATATATGACATACATGACATACAGATAGACAGTACTGCTACATCTATACATTTATGACATACCAGATTTGCAAATACAGTACTGTTTGTGATACGAAAAGAGTCCAGAAAAAAGAGTATATACATTTGACGTAGAAACTGTACATTGGAGGAGGTTGGGTAGGTGGGGGGGTGGGGGTGACTGTACATTGGAGATGGTTGGGTGGGTGGGGGGGGGAGTGGGGGGGGGGGGGGGCGGTTGGGTAGGAGGGGTGGGTGGGGGACACTGTACAACTGTACAAGCAAAACTGTACATTGGAATATTGACAAGACCATACTTGGTAATTTACTGTACATTGGAGGGGGTTGTGTTAGGATATTTACAGGGGCCAGTTTCGAATTGCAGTCTCCCGTAGGTGTTTTTTGAGAGTGTTTTTGAAAGTGGGTAGTGATTCACATTCCTTTACAGCTTTGGGTAGGGCGTTCCACATTGATGTGGCATAATTGCGAAACGTATTTAGTCCCTTGTTTGAGCCGAATCTGGGTTTAACATGATTTGTGGAGCTCCCTCTGGTGTTGTGATCGTGGTATTCACTGACCTTTGGGAAGTATTTTGACATGTACATGGGTACCTTGGTCGTGTAGTGTATCTTGTAGACCAGGCCCATTGCAAGTTGCTGTACTCTGTCGTCTACTCTAAGCCATCCTAGGTTGTCAAAGTGGGCAGGGGTGAGGTGGGTTCTAGGAGTAAGGTCAAGCAGTAGTCTGACCAGTTTGTTTTGAGACTGCTCTCCTGACGTTGTATCTCGCCACCTTGTGGTCATTCATGTTGCCTGTCACAAGGCGTGTTCCCAAGTCTTACTCATTGGGTCTGAAACCTCCTTGTTGTTCTGTGATGACAGGTATTTGTCTCTGGTGTTGGTCCTGCCAGACCAGGGTATTTGTCTCTGGTGTTGGTCCTACCAGACCAGGGTCTTTGTCTCTAGTCTACAAGTTCAAGTTTCAAGTTTCTTTATTAGTTGTCGTACAAAAGTACAGAATACTTTTATATAAAATGCTTCTTTCTCTTTTGCTCCAGAGATTGTGCTAGATAAAAATAGATAAGTATAAAATAAGTATAATAAGTATAAAATAGAAGTCAAGTACGTAGACAAAAGTGTTCAATATACATAATACAATGCAGAGTAGAAAAGTAACTGAGTTACAATACAATAATACAGTACAATACAGAAATGGGATGAGGTACAATTTAGGTACAAGTTACAGTAAGGTGTAATGAGGTATGAGTTGTAGTGCAAATTCTTTACCAATAAATATTAAGTGCCAAAATGGGTGCTGCAGTGAGTTGTTTGTTTAAAGTGAGTGTGTACGTGTGGATGTGTGTGCTGTGAGTGTATTTGATGGTTTGTTACATAGTGTTATTGTCATTTAGCATCATGATGGCCTGAGGATAGAAGCTTCTTCTGAGTCTCTCTGTACTGGCCATGAGACTCCGATATCGCTTGCCTGACCGCAGCAGTTCAAAGAGGCAGTTGTTTGGGTGCCTGGAGTCTTTGATTATTCTCTTAGCCTTACCCATGCAACTCTGTATGATATGTGTATTCTTACCGTATATACATAATATGTATATAACTACGGTAAGAATAAACATATCAAACAGAGTTATATGGGTAAATATAAATAAATATATAAATGTATATATATACGGTATATACAGTACTATTGTACATACTATCATGCAGAGTTATGCAGGTGTATAAGTAGGTATATACAGGTATATTCAGACAGATATGGATATGTGGTAAGTATAAATATATCAACGTATATAAATAGTTAGATATAATATCCACATCTGTCTGTACATACCTGCATATAATCCTTGTTACATACCTGCACACATACTATATCTATATCTGTACATATCCCGTACCTACTCTTACTAGTTACACTGCACTCCAGTATGACTTACTAGTTACTACCATAGTGTCTTTATTCCCTTATCACTGTACATATTACAACAACTCTGTACATACATCTGATTAGCACTATTACTCAGTAGTACTAATTCACATATTTTATATCCAGTTGAATCATCTATACATTGTATATTAGTATTGTACTTTACTGGTACATTTGCAGTCTGGTTGGATGCCAAACTTTATTTTGTTGTACTGTACTTGTGCTGTATGATGACAATACATTTGAATTTGAATCAAATCTAGTAGTGGTCGTATCAGCGCACTTGCATGCTATGTCCTGCAGGGGGCAGTACAATATTAAGTTTACAGTCTAGAGACTCTAGTAGCTCTCTGGGCATTTGAAGTCATTTGTTGACTGAGGGCTAGATCCACAAAGAATGGATTGCACGGAGCAAGTTGCACCCTTACTTACATTTCATTATGAATTGAAAATGGGGGACCCTGATGTAAACAATATGAAAGTCTTTCTCTGGTCTGCATCCCCCTAACAATTGTGTGTATTGAGCCGTACTGTATTGTACCCATTCTGCAATCTGTTAATAAAATTTTCATTCAATCAATCACTGTGCAGATTGATTGATTGAATGAAAATTCACATTTTCATGCACGCACGCACACACACACACGCACTCACATGTATATACATATCTGTCTGAATATACCTGCATATAATCCTTGTTATATGTACATACTATATCTATATCTGTACATATCCCTTACCTAGTCTTACTAGTTACACTGCTGGCCAGTATGACTTACTACCATAGTGTCTTTATACCTGTATCACTGTACATATTAATACTCCAACTCTGTACATACATCTGATTAGCACTATTACTCAGTATTATATAAATATATATATACCCAGTCACCTGTACATTGTATATTACAATTGCACTTTACTGTTACATTGGCACTCTGGTTGGATGGCAAACCTATTTTTGTTGTACTTGTACTTGTGCTGTATGATGACAATATATTTTAATCTAATCTAGGGATGCTCGATATTGGCTTTTTTAGGTAATTAACATTACATATCTCTTGTCGTGTAATTAACACATTATGCATACTTTGACAATAAATAAAATTATAATTTGTTCTTACTTGCTTGCCTGGGTAAATAAAGGTTAAACAAGTGTAAAAATATAAATAAAAATATATATATATTTTTTTGAAAACCGATACCGATATTTTCCGATATCACATTTTAATGCCAATATCGGCCGACAATATCGGTAGGCCGATAATATCGGACATCCCTAATCTAATCTAATCTGATCTATAAACGACCAGAACTTTAAACAACAACACAATTATATAGAAGAGAGTGATGATTTATCTGGTATCCATACTCTCTCCATCAGGCAAAGATAACGGGATTAGAAGCCTTGACTGAACCGGTTCTGCTTAATCAGCTGCTTAATGCCAGAACAACATCAAAGCCACACGTAGGGCACGAAACTCCTCCAGCCAATCAGAATCTAGCATCTGCCGGGTCTGCAGTACGAGTCGGGAGAACAGAACATGGACGCTTCTGACCCAATGATGAGTCGCCACCTGGTGTGTTACTCCAGGTTTTCAGAGTAAAAGAGCTCTATCTGCTCTGATTAGTCTTCTAAGTGACCAAGGCTCATTATTCTACACACATGCATTGAACACACATTCATTTCACACACATTCATTCTACACACATTCATTCAACACACATTCATTCTACACACACATTCATTCTACACACATTCATTCTACACACACTCATTCTACACACATTCATTCTACACACATTCATTCAACACACATTCATTCTACACACATTCATTCTACACACATTCATTCAACACACATTCATTCTACACACATTCATTCAACACACATTCATTCTTCACACATTCATTCTACACACATTCATTCAACACACATTCATTCTACACACATTCATTCTACACACATTCATTCAACACACATTCATTCAACACACATTCATTCTACACACATTCATTCAACACACATTCATTCAATACACATTTGTCACAGCTAGACGTATTGAACCCAATATCCAGACAAGAGAAAGGCAGACAGGTCTTGTTAAAACCCAGCATGGGTATATTTAATTAGAAAAGAAGTAGTCAGGTATCCAGGCAGGAATCGAGTGACACATCTCGTACAGTCCAGGGAGCGTGTGTGGGGCAGGGTAGTCAGACGGACAGGGATCGATAATGTAACGGGTACTCAGGTAATAAGGGGGAGTAGGCAGGGGCAAGGCAGTCGAACAGGCAAGGGGTCATACACGGGTTTCAGGTCCTCATACGTTCCGGGAAAACCAAACCCCTTAATGTACACCTTAATTTACACCTTAAAACTCCCTTAATTTACACCTTAAACCCCCCCTTATTTACCCCTTAAAAAAACCTTCTTTTACTAAGGGGTTTTTAATGGGAAAGGTGCACAGAAAACTGTGTTTTTAAGGGGTAAAACTACTGAATTTACCCCTGAATACCCCTTAAAAAATTACTTACTTATGCGCAATTTAAGTGTTTTTTAAGGGGTACAACTACTGAATATGCCCCTTACTTATTATTTATATTATTATTAAAGTAAGTACATTTTAAGGTGTCCAGTCAGCCTTAATTCGTCCTTACTTCACCCCTTAATATTAATAAGTAAGGGGTATATTCAGTAGTTTTACCCCTTAAAAAAAACCTTATTTTATTAAGGGGTTTTTAATGGAAAAGGTGCACAGAATAAGGGATTTTTAAGGGGTAAAACTACTGAATTTACCCCTGAATACCCCTTAAAAAACCCTTATTTTATTAAGGGTTTTTTAATGGAAAAGGTGCACAGAATAAGGGATTTTTAAGGGGTAAAACTACTGAATTTACCCCTGAATACCCATTAAAAAACACCTTACTTATGCGCAATTTAAGTGTTTTTAAGGGGTAAAACTACTGAATATGCCCCTTAAATTATGAAAACTAAGTATGTTAATCAGACACACAATATTATAATTAATAATAACATTTTTATTCAAATAAATATATAATATAAATAACTACTGGTACTGGAGCCTTAACAAACCCCTGCAACATAAAATTCAAACAGCACAGAACAAACTAATCAGAGTCGTTTTAGGCCTTAACTCCAGTACCCATATATAAGTTGTCAATAAAATAAAATCAACTGGGGGAAAAAAAGGTAATTAAAAAAGAATCCTCTTCTTCTTTATGAAACATGTCTTCCAGCTGATTGTTTGTCCTACCTAAAAATGAAAAAATAAAATCATTGATCAGTGAACATTTTCTAGTGCACAGAAGCAAAGCTGCACTCTCATACAGCAGTACAGTCATTTCAATAACCACAGTATAGCACTACCTCTCATAGGTTATTGCTCAATTAAATTAAATTAGTAATGCTAGCCACATATCTAATTCAACTTGACCCCTAGCTAGGGAGCCATGTTAGTAAGCTACAGTGCCCTCCAAAAGAAAACAGTGTTTTATTTTGTTGACAGGACACCGTAAAACCCAATAAGTTACCAGAACTTAAAAAATGTAGGCAATCCCCTGCCTCAAATTTTTTTAAGTTGATAAACTCAAATGTTTTCAGTTGGCTAAGACTTACAATTCTCAGTTAAGGCAACTCAAATATGGTCAGTTACTGTGACTTAAGGTTCTCAGTTAAATCAATTCAAATATGTTCAGTTACTGTGACTTACAGTTCTCAGTTAAGGCAATTCAAATATGGTCAGTTACTACTTAAGGTTCTCAAGTGGAGGCAACTCAAATATGTTCAGTTCTGTTCCGTTAGGGGCTCTGCTTGGCATCACTACTGCACTCCCTCGCGTACGTGCACGCGTACTGAATAAAATTCCACAAATATACCTTTAATACCAGTATTAGTCTGACCACACCCCTCATCAGCTTACCTTCATAAGCAGGTGTGTGGTCACCTGCTCTCCTCCTTCTCGCTTTCACCACAAGGAAGTGCCTCGGTAGTACCCCACTTGACGTGTTGTTAGTTGAAAAGAGTTGTGACTGGTTTACATTGTGCTTAATCTTTTCTTCTCTCACATCTGTTGTACAAGAAAAGGTTGGGTCATAATGTATTCCGCGGAGAGTAGACCCGCTAGACCTACTCTTCACCACCGGTTCTCCATTCCCGCCTCCGTCGTGCGCCTCGGTGCTGGGCTGTTGCCACTCTCGTGGTTGCCGACCCAGCCCGGGAGACTGCCGGTGGATAGTTTTCCTCACCGAAGAGCCGAGGGTTCGGTGCCGTCGCTCCGGCGATGGCCTGATCTCGACTCTGGTTCCTCTGGTTCTGGGGAATCGCCCGTTGATGAACGGGGGATTGTTTTGGAGCCGGAGGATTTGCGACGCAAACTTTTCGCGTCTGCTCGCTCGCGTCGCAAGATGGTGGCGTGCAGACGCGAACGGCCTGGGTTTGGGGAGCTGCTGGAGACCAGCGAAGATGCGTCCGGCTCGGGATTTCCGATGGAGACTGAGGACTTCATGGACGAGGCGGACGGATTTTTGTATGAGGGCCCCGTGGAGGAGAGTATCCCTCCTCAGGAGACCCCGGAGGGGGGGGAAATGGCTCCATGGGGCGCCCTGTTCGAGGATGTCGAGGAACCACCTTGGCCTCATCGGCAGGATGCCCTACTGTCGGCCGCATCGGATTGTGGCTCCTTGACCAGTCGCAGCCTGCTGTATGTGAGGGATGCGGGGTCGGTGGAGGAAGGTTCGCAGGGGGAACTGCGGGCCTTGTTTCCCGAGCTCATGGCGGTAGCCGCCGCCGCAAACGGTGTGCCGCTGCCGCTGCCATTGCCTGCACCTGTCCCTGATGACCTCATAGGCCATCTCTGGCAGCGTTCCACAGTGAGAGGGGTGGACGTTGTCTACCCATTTTTCCCATCGATGGGGGCCTATGTTCGTCGGGGTCAGGCGGTGTCCAACATCATGGGACTAACTCCCGCCTACGTACCAGTTACGCGGGTGTCGGGGTTAGTCAAAGGTATGGGGGAGGGCGTGCCTCGGCTTGACAGTCCGATGGCCGCGCTCCTCTGTCCGGATATGGTGTGGGAACCCCTATGCAAGCCGGTCCTCCAGGGGAAATCGGCTAGGCGATTGGCTTATTGGGGTGACCAGTCATTCATCGCTGGTACACAATCGCTGGCTGCGGCGTCTAACATCGCCCACCTGGCTAGATTTGTATCGGGGATAATGACGGGCGGCACGGATCTGAACGAGGTGAAATGCGATCAGATCACCAAGGCTGTGGGAGCTGTCCTGCACCTTTCCCAGGTGCTGGCCATAGCCATGGGGAAAGTGCGCGCCCTGGCCACCCTGGGCCAGCGTCACCTTTGGCTGGAGCAGGCCCGTGTGCCAGAGAAGAAGAGAGCTCCTCTTCTGACGGCCGCCCTCTCCGACGCTGGCCTGTTCGGGAAGGCCCTGCAGTTGATGACCTCAACATGCAGAGAGATGGCAGAGGAGAGATCCATCCTCCAACCCCATTTTCCGCCTCCCGTCCTTGCCGGTGGAGGCAGAAGGCTTCCGCGACGTCGAGCTGTCTCCGTCGCCGCTACCACTGCCTCCGCCGCCGCTGCTGGCCCTGCCAAGAGGGCCAGGGGACGAAACGGCGCTTCTGCCACCGCCGGCCCATCCCAGACCGGAGGAGACGGTAGGGAACGTCGTGTCCAGCAGACTGTAACCTACCGTCCCTCCGGGGCTCCCCGGGGTGGCAAGACTCGAGCGGCGCGAGGTGGCAGACGCCGTTAGGAGTGACTTTTTCCCCTCTGTGTCCCCTCTCCTACACCCTTCCCGGCCCCTCTATGATTTTGTGCCTTAACATTATTTAGTTATTTAATAAAAAAAGTTCCCCGACATAAGGGGGACTGTGTTTTGGCCGAACAAACTGTGTGTTTCTTCAAACAAATCATATGGTGGGGTTGTGTATATATGAATCTGCCCTGTTTTACGTTGTGGGGTGAGTTGTGTTGTGTTACGAGGTTAAGCAAGGTCTGCAACGTACACTCGGTAATAGGTTCTATTTAGCTTGATGCTCCACATGCAGTTAGAACTGGTGTTATTCCATTGCTTTAACACTTTGGTTGCCTAAGGTTAAATTAATGATATACCATAGATTGCCAGCGCTATTTGTCTATGGAGAAAGTCCCCTTCTTTGCAGGGCTATAACTTTTTAAATTCTATTGCTACATTGCCATTATTAGGGCCCATTCAAAGTCCTATATGTATTGTTCATGTGTAGCAACGTTAAACTTTTTCATTCACATATTCATAGTAAAGTATGGTCTAATGTATAAGTATGTTTTCATCTCTTTCTGCAGCTTTCTCCAGAACGTGATATATAGCCCCAAATGCATTATATTGATGATGAAATACAGTTTGATGGCAATCAGCGCGATATAAAAAATTCCAACTAGACGTACTTCTAGAAGTTACTACACGTCATCTGATGTTGACCGGATGGGCGAGGGGGCGTTTATAATTCCGTGGGCAGCGTTATACCAATCATCTAATGTGGGTCAAATGTTGATAATATCAGTTATTATCGAAGACGGTAACGTTACACGCTGAAACTCACCCCAGTCTCCGCGCGCCGTTGGGCGATCATTGTCGAGTAGAAATTTTATCATTATGGGATATATTATTACCCGGTCCATCTCCAGCTTGTATAATGGTATATACGTCCAAATCATGTTGTTTATCGAGTTATTGGCAATCGATCGCTATGTAGAGTGACGAGCTAGAGTCACGGGACATGTACCGAGTGGCCGGAAGCAATACGGACGTCTAGCAAAACCTCTAGTGCGCTTCCTGTTAAGCGCTTGCGCCGATCGGCCACCAGATGGCGCTCCTGAATCGCCAGAGAGCTCAGTGGGTCCTGCTGGTGAATCTCAGGCCAGCGGAGGGACATTATGAATCCGATCGCAGATTTTTGAAATATTGATATAAAGACGACGTACAGCGTCCCCCGGCAACTTTAGCATGGCCAGCAAAGACGTCTAAAGACGCCCCCTGGCAGTCAAAGTGTTAACTAAGTATATGTGTTTTCACAATGCTGTGTTGTTTAGTTGCAGTAATACTCGTACGCACACTTTTCACGGCCTAGCCGTTTACTCTCGTTCAGCGTTTTTTCCTATGTATAACATAGGCAACGGGTATAGGATTCACGCACAGGCGACTTGTGTTTTGTTGTAAAACCTTTTACATTTCTTGTAGGTAGCAGGCATTGTATTAGCTTCGCTATGCTTTGTTTTCTACCGGAGGTTTTTCAAGATGGCTACGGTTGTTTTTCTGTGTGTAGGGATAAAGGGTGTGTTTTCGGGAGGGGGTGTCGAATAAACCCCTCCTTTCCCACTTGATTGGTTTAGGGGATTTTTTGATCTTTTCTGCTGAGCCAGTCAGGGCCAAGCCAGTGCTTGACAGGGGGGGGGGGGGGGGGGGGGGAAGGGGTATTCTACCGTCTCCTGTTACATGACAGGATCCGGTAGGTTTTTCCCCGCCCGTTGTAGCGTTGTTGCTATGGCGACGCCTTCCATGAGCTGGTGTCTTTTTTTTTTTTGATCAAATTTTTTATTATTATTCACACGAAACAAGACAACACATTAACCACAATCACAATACATAGAACTTCACAAGAAAATAACAAAAACAATAATAATAATACAGACTAACAATTATACAGACAAGAGAAAAGAAAACAGCGTTCAACCTTCTAAATTTTAATTCCAAGGGGTACTATCTAATAAATGGTCTTTCCCAGTGTTCAGCCCCGATTCCCGGCCGTGTGACCCTATATTAATAAAACGTACATCTCCAATCCACCACAAGGACCATTTTTTGAGAACACGACCCGAAAACAGAGCAATGAACCTTCATGAAAAAACAAAAACCTGTAGAGGTGTTCCATAGACTCACAGAGACCGTGTAAAAGTGGCCAAACAGTGAAGAAATAGTTAAATAGCTGCCCCCCCATAATATCCCCAGCTAAACTCAAGATGACAAGACAAAAGACAAGACAGACAAAAACATTTCCTCCTCCCCCTCCCAAGAGACCGCCGGACTCACCCGAACACGCACCCCAACCCCGCTCGGCCGCACACTGCGGTCTTTACCTTCTCAGCTGCTGCGAACCACAGGTCAATTCCAGCCTGCCCCACCCCAATCACCCGGGCTGTGGATATCTCAAGATAAATCACATCCAATAGAGTTAGGGACCAGTTAATCATTGTAAGCTTCTCAGGCTCCTTCCATCTCATTGCTATTAGCTTCTTCGCTGCTGTGACGCCCGCTAGGACAACCCTTTTCAGTTGTACGGACGCGGGTAGTGTCGTTATATCGTTCAGGAGTAGCGTAACAGCTGTGAATGGGATAGTTAAGCCACACAGATCTGAAAGTTTGTCCGTTATTGACCTCCAGAAGCGGGCCACTGGTGGGCAATCCCAATACATATGCATATAAGTGCCAGTGGCCTTTTGAGAGCACAAAGTGCACCGAGAGTCGGTTATCAGTCCCATAGCACATAGCATTATGATGAATTGAAAATGGGGGACCCTGATGTAAACAAGACGAAAGTCTTTCTCTGGTCTGCATACCCTTAACAATTGTATGTATTGAGCTGTACTGTACTGTACCCATTCTGCAATCTGTTAATAAACTTTTCAATCAATCAATCAATCAGCTTCCTAGGTGTAAGATAGGTCCTATGAATATAATTAAAATTAATTTGCTGGTGATTGGGGTTGCGGGAAGATAATGCCACATTTGACCAAACATCATCCCAGTCAAACTCGGGGTCCAACTCCGGGATATCCACACGCCAGATTGTATCCAATGATACATTTTTATACGTGGATTGAATTAAGAGCGTATAAAAGTCGGAGACAAACCCTCTGGATGTCGTCCTGTCCACTATGAGCCTGAGGAAGGGGTGTGGGTGCAAGGCTTGAGCCCACGGTACGCCATGCGCCCTCAGTGCTGACCTTAGTTGAAGGTAAAGAAAGAAGGACTCGCCGGGAAGATCATAAAATTCTCTTAAGTCCTGAAACGCACGGAGGCCGTTCTTATCATAAATATCCTCCAGAGTATGCACTCCCCTCCTTTGCCATTGAGGAATATTAACCGGCTTGTGTCCAACAAGTAATTGCTGGTTATTAAAAATTGGAGAGTCCAGGTGCCAAGGGCATTTAACCCCACACGACCTCTGTACATTACGCCACGTTTGGATCACGTGAGTTATGATCGGTCCATACCTCAGCCGGCATTTCGAAATAGAGACAGTGGAGTACACTACATCCTGCAATCTTAGCGGAGATACCGCCGCCGCTTCTAAGGAGCGCCACGATACAGCCTCTACAGGGTCTAGCCAGCACATCAGAGGTCTCAGTGAAAAGGACCAGAAATAAAGTTTAAAATCAGGGATTGCGAGGCCCCCATCTTGTTTTCTACGTTGAGTAGTAGCCCTTTTGATTCTCGGGCGTTTGTTATTCCAGACAAACTTAGATACCATCGATTGTACCTTGCGCCAGTGGTCTATTGGAGGGGGCAGGGGGAGCATTGAGCTAATAAAATGTATCCTAGGCAGGATGTTCATTTTGATTATGGAAGCCCGGGCTTGTAAGGAGTTAGGAAGGGACGACCACCTGTCTAGATCCTGGCGTATTTTATCATAAGTACCCGTGAAGTTGTACTTAGTAGTTTGGTTCAGCGTGGGGAATATCTCTATGCCCAAGTATTTAAAATGTTCTACTATGGGGATATCAGCTGGTAGTCGTACCGCCTTGGCCAGTTCATTAAGAGGTAGGCAGGCTGATTTGTTCCAGTTAATCTTAAAACCTGACAATTTACCAAAGTCGTCGATTATCCTCAATAATTTTGTGGCCGACCGGGAGGGGTCGTCCATGAAAATCAGCAGGTCATCCGCATAGAGAGCAATTTTGTGTGGAGTATTGTTGACCATTATGGGGACGATGTCCTCCGATTGCCTAATAAATTGGGCCAAAGGTTCGAGGGAAAGCGCGAACAGTCCCGGGCTCAGAGGGCAACCCTGTCTAGAAGATCTGGAGACTGGAAAGAGTGTGGAACAGTTTTTGCCTGTCAGTATCATCGCAGACGGCGAGGCATACAGGACTTTAATCATATGAATAAAACTCTTTCCAAGACCCATGACCTCAAGTACCTTCCACAGGTATGACCACTCAAGTCTGTCAAACGCCTTCATGGCATCCAAAGACAGAACTGTGGATGGAGTTGTATTGTCTTTACTGTTATCGATTACATGCAACAGCCTCCTAAGATTATCTGCAGCCAGACGCCCCGGGATAAAACCAGTTTGATCGCAGTGTACCAATACAGACATAAATCTCTGCAGGCGACGGGCCAGCACCTTGGCAAACACCTTTAAATCGGCCCCGAGAAGACTCAAGGGTCTATAGCTACCACAATCATTGGGATCTTTGTCCTTCTTGAGAAGTAAAGAAATCAACGCCATATTGACATCTCTTGAGAACTCCCCTTGTTCGATAGCGTAATTGATCATATCGAGCATCAATGGACCCAGTTGGTCCCAGAAAGCTAAATACACTTCGGGTGGAATACCATCCCAGCCTGGTGCCTTACCCCTCTGCATTTCAACAATCGTCTCCCTCAATTCTACGAGAGTAATCGGTCTCCCCAGTTCCTTGGCCTCTTCCTCAGAAATGTGGGGTATCTCAAGCCCGCCAATGAACGATTCAAATTTAGAGTCATCCAGATTACCCTCTGAGCTATATAACTGTGAGTAAAACTCTTTAAAAGTGTCATTGATCTTTTTCGAATCAGTAGTGACTGCACCCTGGCTCGTCCTAATCGAGGGGATATCCGAGAAATGATCATTTGAGCGTATTTTCATTGCCAATAGATGGCTAGGTCTGGAGCCGTGAAAATAGTAATTTTGTCTTGTCCTATGTATCAAGAACTCAGACTGTTGTTTAAGTATGGAGTTTATTTCTTTTTTGACTATCTTACGTTGTGTGTTTAGTCGTTCATTATAGTCAGTTTGCAAGGATGCGTATAGGTCCGCATATAATGATTCCAGTCCTTCTAGCTTTTTTGACCGGGATTTTCGCAAATTGGAGGCAAATAGTGTGACATGACCCCTGATGAATCCTTTCAATGCGTTCCACAGGACCCTAGGGTCTTCTACTGTGCCAACGTTGATCTGCAAAAATTCAGCTAGTTTACTCCTGAACTCAGAACAGAAGTCATCGTTCTTTAGCAAGGTCGAATTAAAACGCCATCTGGGAGCTCTTGCGGAGAGCCTGCCAAAGGTTGCCGTAAGGAAAATCCCCTTGTGGTCTGAGAGAGCCAAGGGAACCAATGAGACATCGAAACTATCAAACATATTAGGGGACGCGAATGCATAGTCAATTCGAGAGAAGCTTTTGTGTCTGGCTGACAGGTGAGAGTAATCTTTGAGGGTGGGGTTGCATAAGCGCCAAAGGTCTGTGAGTCCTGTGTCTTTGGCCCACATCCTAAGGGCCTTAGAGGCCCGTTTTTGGTCGCTCGTTTCAGAGGGCCCGGACCTATCCATCTCCGCATCCCAGCACGCATTAAAATCGCCACCCACAATGAGAGCGTATCCATTAAGTTCCAACATATTCTTCGTGATTGTATTATAGAACGCTGAATCAAATGTGTTAGGAGCATACAATGCTATTATAGCCATCTTCCTATGCAAGAATTCAACTTTTGCTATAGTAATCCTTCCCTCCGTGTCCGACCATACATCCAAGATTTTGATATCAAGGTTACGTCTTGTAACTATGACTACTCCTTTCGTCTTATCATCGGCTGAGGATGAGGAGATAACGTGATATTGCCGATTTGCCAGTCTTGACACGTCACCTACCAATAAATGCGTTTCACTAAGGAGAGCAAGGTCAATATTTCTCCTCTTCAATAGCCAAAGGACACTGGCACGCTTGTGTGGGGCGTTAAGCCCTCCTGCGTTCCAAATTAAAATATTCAATTTAGCCATGGTCGAGCTTGTATAAATGCGTAGAGAACATACCAGTGCAGCCAGGCTGAGTACAGTGGTGCTGATCCCGGCGGGCCCGGACGGTCAATCCCAGGAGTTCAGAGGAGGAACGATTACACACATATAAGACAACAGTACATAAAACACATAAAAATACCACCCCAGCTACAACCCCCCCTCCTTCTACTCTAAACCCTATCCCACCCGTCCTATTATAAGGCCCCCTATACCCACTCTCCAATCCCCACCCTATGCCCCATCCCCTGAGGATGGTCATCTTCTTATCACTTCCCACTAGAGACATGGATCAATAAGACGCTCCCCACTCCAACCCCCCTCTAGATAAACCCCTGAGTAAACCCCCACTAGTCCAATAAACACAAATAATAATAAAAATAAAATTCAATAAAGATATCGGTCGAAACCCACCTGAGCCCTGGCCCCAACATGAGATAACCATAATGGTAAAAATAACCATTATTAAATAATAACTCCACATCAACCTGCGGCCATCTATTTCCGAATCTGCGCTTCAACGTCGCATTGTTATGGCCCAAAAGGGTATAGGAAAATTCAAAACGAAATTAAATTAAAGCATCCCAGCCGATAGTCTAAGGCAGTATCGGGTCACAGGTTAAATGTGCAAAATTGTGTGAACAGTGTCAATTAAACCATGACAAAAAAAAGGAAGGGAAAAAAAGGGTTATGGTCAAAGTGCACCCCTTTAGCTGTCCCTCTGATCAGGCACAACGGCTGAAATGACATAACCTATGTAAGAATAGAATTAAACACATTCATTAATTAATCCGGGGATGGTAATAGGCAACACCTGACACCACCTGTTATCATACATTGTTTCAATAAAGATATCGGTCGGAGCAGTTAGTCCAAGGTAGGATCGAATCACAGTTAAATTGCTCATTCAAATGCCATTAAAACAGCGACAATAATTATTATATAATTACTCAGCATCAACCCTGTAACCATCTACCTTGTAGTCTGCATATTAATGTCGCAACGTTATAGCATAAGTGGCTCACGGAAAATTCAAAACAAAATTAAGGCGAATCAGCAGTTAGTCCAAGGTAGAATCGGATCACATTTAAATCGCGCATACAGATGACATAAAAACAGCGACAATAGGAAAGAAAAAAGAAAGGAAAAGAGGGTAATGGCTAGAGTGCAAGCCATATAACCATATAGCCATGAAGTGCAAGCCATACCCGACCCAACCTGTTATCATATATTGTATATGCATATTCAACCGACCTTGGCATCTACTTTGGATCCCAAAGCTCAAAACAACCTGGATATAAAAATAAAAGCATACCAGAAGTTAGTTAGGGATTGAATTGTGCAAACCAATGTCCCTTTGAACAGCAACAGCAACCAAAATACGTAACCATTAACGGGTCTCGAATGTCTCAGCGCAGACTATAGACGAAGCCCGCTGGCCAGCCCGAGGCTAGCGCGTAAGCTAGTGATGAATCCGGATAGCACGTTAGCCTATTATGTACATTGTTCAGCTAGCTCGTTAGCTTCCAAAGAGGCGATACACAAGTACGACCATGAGGTCAGCTTTAGCAAGTAACAGAAGTCATTGGGAAGCCCCGCTAGTTGGATGGGCAGAGGACAGTTAGCATGTCTGGGCATGACAGCAAGTGTTTGTGAATAGTCTACCTAATCAATGTATATAGGCCCAAACCGCCAAGTCACTCACCCTCCATAGATATCAAGCAACAGACTCGGGTGTCTCCGCGAGATATTCCTTCGCTTTAGCCAACGACCAAAACAAACGCTGACCACCGACCTTCTCCAACACAGATAATTTCGCAGGAGCGAATAACGTGGGCCTCAGGCCTAGTTTCCATAGCTTAGTCAGAACCACCTTGTATTCGGCTCTCTGTGCTTGAACCTCCGGTGTAAAGTCCTCGAAAATGGCCACTTTGTGATCGCCAAGCCTCAGATTACCCCTTCTGGTACGAGCCGACCGCATGATGAGTTCTCTCTGCTGGAGTCTGTTCAGCTTGACTATGATGGGCCTCGGCTCTTTGTTCACGCCGGGAGAAAACCTGCCCGCTCTGTAGGCCGATTCACAGATAGGAGGCATAGGGAGGACGTCTGTCCCTAGTATCTTCTGCAGCAGTTCGGGCACGGTCTCAGAGAGACGGCCTTCACCGCTGGTCTCCGGTACTCCAACAATCCTGACGTTGTGGCGTCTATCCCGGGACTGCATCTCCTCCATTGCTGACTGTAGTTTGTTGACTTCAGCCTGCCTAGCCAGCAGGGCGGATTCAAGACCCGCCATCTTCTCACACTGTGATGATACCTCCGTTGTTAGCATGGCTAGTTCGTTAGCATTAGCCGATGAGGCAGCGTGAATCGTCTCCATCTTGTCTGTCAGCGGGACTACCGCCAGCCGTATTTCTTCTGATATCTCACGACGGAGGCTGATACAGAAATCCGCCAACACTTTCTTCTGTGCTTCAGCGATGCGTGTCTCAGAGTCTGCGTGTAGCTTGGTCATGACCAAGAGCACAGCTTCGCTTAACTCCCCGACAGCGGGAGACGGTGCGGCCAGGCTCGGCGGTGCCGGCTTGCTGGTTGTGGCGCCTGGTTTCATGGCTCTGGTTTCCACCCCCGCCATCGTAGAAAGTCGAAAAAAGTCGATGAATGTATACTAAACACGACGACCTAGCAAACAGATAAAAAACAAATAAAAATAAAATAAAGACTAATGGGGAGAAACGTATATTCAGCACGGTAGAAGGGAGCTCATGTGAAACACGTCTACTCCATGATCGCTCAGCTCCGCCCCCCATGAGCTGGTGTCTTAAAGATGTCGAGGTTGGGCGCAGGGCTCACAGGCCTGCTGCGCCCGGTTTATGTGTCAAACTTGAGTCTATTGGTCACGTGTCTCACAGTTTACATATCTTTTTTCTTGACCATAGTCTCATGTGGGAAGGTGTTTCTGGGAGGGTCTGGTCTTACACTCTGATTAAAAGGAGTGACTGGATTAAAATCATGTGAAAAACAGGGTTTTTACTCCCAGCTGTGCAGTTGGGTCATACGGGTGATGCCTTGTCTTTATTTTTATAAAGAGTTGAATGTGTCTTGATGGATTGGAAATGAGGGTCCCTGATGGAAACAAGACTAACGTCTTTCTCAGGTCTGCCTCCCCTTATCCTATTGTGTGTATTGCCGTACTGGGTTGTACCCTTTTCTGCAGTCTCTTGGGTACATTTTTTCATTCATTCATTCATGGAGTTGATTGCATCTCGCCCCTCTTGTCGTTTCCCTGGGCGTCTTGGGGATTCAATATGGTGGTCTAAACGGCCTATTGTTGATGTGGGTATGTCCGAGCGCACACATAGTGCTAGCTCAGGATGTGCTTTTGGGCCATTGGCTGACTAGCGCGCCTTGATTGCTTGGGTGAAACAGCGTTTTTATGGAGCAATTGGGATGGGGGTTTTTCCTCTTCCGACACCCTGTGTGGTTGTCGATGGGTTCCCGTTCATGTCAGGGGATGGTGACGGAATGGGTCTGGACATATGGGGAAGGGTCTCACGCCCTAGGGGTGGGCCACCGGGCGCGGTTCATACCGACACGTCTGGGTGGCGCCTTTCTTTTTTATGTTGGGATCAACACGCATATCTGCCCCTTCTCCTGGGGTTGGCAGGTCGGCGTGGTTAGGGCACGGGACTGGTTCTGGTCGCGCTGGTCCAGATCAGTTGCACCCGTTGTCCGCTGGGGATGCAGATCTGCTGTTCTGGTACCCTGAGGGACTTGGGATTTTTTTCAGGGGGAAAAATACTAGGTCGGTCCGGGTGTCACAGGGTTGAGCGTTATGGGACCCTTGTTAGGTGCGTTGTATTCTGCACTGTCGTAATGGCTTACGGCCGTGCCGACCTGTACGCGTCCGATCTCGTCGGATCTCGACCGCTGTGCGGGTTGGTCTTGGTTGGTACTTGGTTGGGTGACCTCCTGGGAATACCGAGTGCGGGGTGCTGGGGCTGGTCTTCCATTTTTACGCTCTTCTCTTGCGCTTGGCGCTGAGGGGCCTGTTGGGGTGGTTTTAACCTCCTCGGGGGACCCTGTGCCCCCCGTATCACCGGGCCCGGTCCGGGGTAATGCTCGTTGACCCGTAGGCCCGGGATAGCCCTGTTGGAAACCGGAACGCGGGCTGCGGCGGTGCCGCAGGTGTGTTTTGGGGTTTCTTTCCTGAGGGGTTATGGGACCAACCATTGCATGGGGTAATGCCTGGGTGGTTGGTTCTCTGGTGTGTTGCTGCAGTGTCAACTCCCGGTTCTCCGGTTGAGGGTGCCCCTGCACGTTCATGACGTCTGCCGATCGTATGGGCTTTTTCTGTGGGCAGCTGTCAGGGGCCAAGTGGTCTAAGGATCCCACTTCTGACATGCTGTTTAAAAGCTTGGTTATGCGACAACGCCAGCATACGCCCCTTCCGCCGGGGCGGCTGTTTTCAGCTGTCCTTTCTGGCGCCTGCCTCGTCCGCAGTTTCCAGGCTTGGGTTGACAGCCTGTTGCCTGGTCTTTTTCCCCGGTGCACTGCCTGCTTCCGTTGGTTAACTCTTGTGTGTTATGACCATGCTGTCTGCCTGTTGCAGGGCCTGTGTTCCAGGCGGTGTGCTGTCGGGGAGGACAGGGCCCGCTCGGCTGAGGGGCCTTTGTCCGAATACGCTGGCGATGTGGGGGGCGGGGTCACTAGGTGCCCACCTGGTGGGGTCTTGATGCTGGCATCATGGCCTTCTCCGGGCCCCCATTCCAGGGAGTCCAGTCCTTTTGGTGGGTCTGGGTCTTCCTTCGCGCTCCGCTGCTACGGCCTTGCCACGGGGTTGGGTTTGCCCTTGATCCCGTGATTCTGGGGGCAGTGACGAGGTTGTTTCCTACGTTCGTTCCCGGGTGGCATGCGGGTTGTGCGTGGGTGTAGTCGTGGGGTCAAGCCACGGTCTGCTCACCCTGTGCGTTGGGTTGCTTGAGTGCCTCTTCGCACGGTCGGGTCCGTCGCCCTCCCGTGAAGCCCCTAATAGGGGGGATGCCCTCCATTAGGGGGGGTCGGGGGGGCTCGGCCCTCCCTGTTCTGATGGTTGTGGGGGGCTGTCAGCGGGGTGTATTTGTCAGCCAGCGGCTCCGCTTGGCCTCCCTTTGTGCAGTAGTGATGCCAAGCAGAGCCCCTAACGGAACAGAACGTTAGGTTATGGCTATAACCAAGTTCTGTTAGTTAGGGGTGACGCTTGGCATCAGACGGCCGCTGCAGCCCTTGACCTCACCTTGTGGTGAAAGCTTGGGTAGGAGGAGAGCAGGTGACCACACACCTGCTTATGAAGGTAAGCTGATGAGGGGTGTGGTCAGACTAATACTGGTATTAAAGGTATATTTGTGGAATTTTATTCAGTACGCGTGCACGTACGCGAGGGAGTGCAGTAGTGATGCCAAGCGTCACCCCTAACTAACAGAACTTGGTTATAGCCATAACCTAACGTTACTGTGACTTACAGTTCTCAGTTAAGGCAATTCAAATATGGTCAGTTACTGTGACTTACAGTTCAAAGTTAAGGCAATTCAAATATGTTCAGTTACTACTTAAGGTTCTCAAGTGGAGGCAACTCAAATATGTTCACTTAAGGTTCTCAGTTAAGGCAATTCAAATATGTTCAGTTACTGTGACTTAAGGCTTTCAGTTAAGACAACTCAAATATGTTCAGTTACTGTGACTTATGGTTCAACTTTAAATCCATATGAATAAGTTAACAGTACTCAAAGAAATTGAGTCAATCTAATGCCTCATTTCTTTTAAGTTAATCAACTCAAATATTTGCAGTTACTATGACTTAAAGGATAACTCCACTTTTTTTTTAAAATTAGCTTATTTAACATCTTCCCTGGAGTTAGACAAGAAGATGCATACCTTTTTTGTCTCTGTGCGTGCATTTTAGCTTTGGGAATAGACGCTCCGTTAGCATAGCTTAGCTTCATCACTGGAAGTGGGGGAGGACAGTAGCCTTACAGTGCCTTACAGTGTATTGCAAGGTCTGACATTGACCAAACTTGATATGCATGACCTTGGTGGGCTCTAGGTCAACTCCTGAAAAGGGGGTCAATGTCAGACCTTGCAATCAAAAGTTAGGGGCGCACTGAAATTATGGCAAGGGTTATTAGCCCCCTAACTTTTGATTGCAAAGTCTGACATTGACCCCCTTTTCAGGAGTTGACCTAGAGCCCACCAAGGTCATGCATATCAAGTTTGGTCAATGTCAGACCTTGCAATACACTGTAAGGCACTGTAAGGCTACTGTCCTCCCCCACTTCCAGTGATGAAGCTAAGCTATGCTAACGGAACGTCTATTCCCAAAGCTAAAATGCACGCACAGAGACAAAAAAGGTATGCATCTTCTTGTCTAACTCCAGGGAAGATGTTAAATAAGCTAATTTAAAAAAAAAGTGGAGTTATCCTTTAAGGTTCAGTTTTAAAATCCATGTGAATAAGTTAACAGAAAAATAACTACACAAGCACATTATATCAACTTAAAACTCTTATTTATTTCTACATTGTGTTGCCCTCTCCAACATTATGGCAATGTTAAAATGAAATAGATAGACAAAATAGATATAGAATTATAGAAAATAAAGAATACATGCATGTTATAACATACATAAAATGTAATGTATATTACACATTTAATCCCACTGGTCACAATAGTGTAATAATGTTTGTTATAAGGCTCTGAAAATGTTACTGAATGATGTATCAATGTATTTCCAGCAAATATTGAAATAATGGCAGTGACAAATCCACCGTCAATGCAAAGGAAAACATACCTCTTTATATAGAGACGTTTTATATAAGAATAATCTATCGTGTATAAAATTCAACTCACTATTCTACATGGGCTTCAGGTGGTGGTCTGCGTCTTCTCCGCGGTGGTGACAAAGTTCCCGCAACTGGCGAAGAATCTCTGAAATATTGGATTGACAGTGACACACAACAGAATATTATTTTATGCCTGAATTTCCCCAAAATTGCTAATTGGACAGCACTTCTCCACCATCAGTGGCTACGTGTCAGATAGGCGCAGATAGGAGAATCTGTCTGAACGACAAAGAACTCGCGAAACTCTCCCTCCCTCGGCCGCTATTGGCGCAACGGTGTAGTGGTCATTCCTATATGGTAAGATAGGTAGACGACTATGAGCCCAGATGCAACGAGTAATTGTCTACTCAGAATCAACTAAGTGTCATGATTACATCATTACAACCTGGGACTTGAATGGGAGAGCAGGAAAGATCCAATGTCTTCAGTCACAAATCCGCCAATCAATGCAAAGGTAAACATACCTCTTTAGAGAAGTTTTATATAAGAATAAACCAGGCTTTTTTGCCCCCCTTAATTGATTTTCGGGGGCTTTTTTTTGTATTTCGGGGGCACTGAATTTTTATGGTAAACGGTAGGGGTGGGACAATTCACAAAATGGACGGTTCGGTTCGTATCACGGTTTTGGGGTCACGGTTTTGGGTTCGGTTCGATATACGTAAATTTTTATTAAAATCTAAACATGCTTCTCATTTATAAAAAAATAAATAAAAAGGTTTACAGTGTTACAGTGTTTACAGCCTTAAATAATGTTTGGCACACAAAGACCGAACTGACTGAAAAATATAGGCTACATTGTCAAAGTATTAACTTAGTGCAAACAAACAATATGCTCAGCCAGCACTAGACTTTCCTTTCTTTAATATAAACACAAAAAAACTGTCAACCATGTTTAAATTCCCTGATTGTCAGTTCTTAATGGAAAGATTCGTTTTCTGCTTGAAATTATTATGTATCTGTCTACATTTATTTAGACTAACATTATTTAAATATTGAGTGCAACTGTGGTGGATTACGTAATTTGGTGAGTTGGAACTATCTATGGGTTGGTGCCGGGTCCCCACGGACATTTTAGCGTGTGGCACCTTCAGCTCCGGTAACGTTAGGAGGAGATCATAACATCAACAAGCAGCACGAAAGCGGCAATAGTCCCGGTTGGAGTTAGTAAAACACAGTTGTATGTTAGCCTTCTTGGATGTTGAATAAACGCCTATCATTGTCTTTAAACACCCCGCCTCTCAGACTCCCATTTCCTCCTCTGCTAGCTAGTAGCTACGGTGACATTTCATTGACTGTACAGTATTAGCTTGCAAGCTGCGTCGGGCTACCATAGTTAAAACGTGCGTTGTGTTGTACAAACTGCTAACGCTATGGCAAGATGTGTGTAGGCCTATGTAATGTTAATGGCTATGTTTATAAAGTCATAATGAAGATTGATTTATATTGTGCTTGCCATTTTTACACAAACTGACTAGCACCTGGCTGCAGTGCTGCTGCTGCTGCTGCCTGCAGCCAGTGCTCACCTCTCCCGGCTCCGCCAAATGAATTTTTTTATTTGCGCGTCATCTGAACCGTACGATACACAGACGCTCCATTACCGGATAAATATATATATATAATTAGTAAACTGTCTGGGGCATTTTCTGCCCCCCTTAACTGATTTTCGAGGGCATTTTGTCCATTTTCAAGGGCATTATGCCCCAAGCCCCCGTTAATTTCGAACCCTGGAATAAACACCAGTGAACTTGTGTATAAAGGCATTTCTCTTCAAGCTCAGGCAACACGCGTTGATGCAGGCAACACACATTTTTTATCAGATTTGGAACAAAATAGTCCACCTCTTTTGTTTAGTATAAAAACATTGAATAGATTACTTACAAAGTAAAGTATCAGCTCTCACCATTTATAATTATGCCCCGGGCAATGGTCCGTCCATTCTTTTTTAATATTTCAGCACGTCTGTAGAGGATAAACATATATTTAATTAGAATTCTACACAGAGAAGGAAGCGACCAACAGCCGTTTGCATACGTTACGTATAATTGATATTTGGAACGACCTAGAGTGTGACATTTCTTTTACACAACAGTGTGTGGGGTCATAATTAAGATTTCGGAATAAGCACTATTACACAAGTTTTACATTTAGTGTTGTAAATGCACTGAAATTACAATAAACAACGTTTTGGTTTCATTGTTGTTGTTTTTTTTAATCGTCTCAGCCATACTTGATTCCTAGAACTAAAACCATTGCATAGTAACCACGTACCGTCCTGTTACAAAAATATATCAGCAAAAGCGGCTGGGTGGCGCAGCGGACATTGCACTCATCACCAACGCAAGAGACACCGGGTTCGACTCCAGCTGTCGGCGTTGCCTCCGGCTTGGGCCAGCCGTCATACTAACTCAATTGGCAGAGTTAGCGGGTGGAAGTCGATGGGTGGTAATCTGGACGTTGTGGACAGCGACTCCTACATGTGGGTTGGGGGGACGCCTGCACAGCAGAGACAGGAAATGGCGGGGGTAGTGTGAGCCTCCCACACGTTACACCTCGCCAATGAGAGTCCGCACTGGCAGGTGAAAAGATGTGATAGGCTGCCTCCTCGTGTACCGGAGGCATGAATATTTTACCTAACGGAGTTGCACTTCCGCGTTCGGTTTGCGCAATCTGATTGGCCACTGACGTTTCTGGTCATGTGACATCTGCGCCAATCGCGTGACGCCTGTTTCTGCGCCTATTTCCGCCTCTAACAGCCTGCAAACTACCTAACGCCTAGTTCTATCACTGGTTAAGCTTAGGCGACTCTTTCGAAGTTGGTTAAGGTTAGAGTTTGGAATCAGGGCTGGTGTTCTATCGCCCTGCTCTAAGACAAACTCTAACCTTAACCAACTTCGAAAGAGTGCCTAAGCTTAACCAGTGATAGAAACAGGCGTCACACGATTGGCGCAGATGTGGTCTCCAACTCACCTCTCTGGTCTCTACCTCACCTCTCTGGTCTCTATAGCTCACTTCTCTGGTCTCTACCTCACCATTCTGTGCTGTGCCTCTCCACCTCTCTCTATTTCTCCCTGTATTATTATTAATCACCTATTACATGTACGAGAACCTTCTTTGAATTGTCCTTATAATATATATTGTGGGAGTTTTTTTTAAACTTTTCTCATATTTTTTATATTCAGATAACATTTTATTGCCAATAGTTATGCCTTTCTTCTATTACCCTGCCATACCTATACCTCCCCATCTCCCCTCCTCCATGCTGCTATGACGCCCCAAATTTCCCCAAGGGGTCAATTAAATAATATCTTATCGTATCTTATCTTACCTTCATCTCCTTCTCAGCATCAAAGCTCCCTCCTACAGTCTCCTGTAGCAGAGCGTAGGCTCTCTGCAAGGCCTGGTACTCCTGAGTCAGCTGTCTGTAGCGATGCTCCGTGTCCTCAAACACCAAGCCCTGTGGCGTACGTACACAGTTAGTTAACTACCCAACCAGTCTTACCAGGCAGCTTGTTACCGTTAACTACCCAACCAGTCTTACCAGGCAGCTTGTTACCATTAACGTAAGGTTATGTATATAACCAAGTTCTATGAATTCTGGTAACGCTCAGCGTCAGTCTGCACACAACTCACTCCAGTGACGTGCACTGAACAAAAACTTCACAATGTACCTTTACATACCAACATCCATCTGACCACACCCCCATCCGCTACCTACATAAGCAGGGGTGGGGCCACACACTCATCTCCTTCCCAAAAATTTCACCACAAGGAAAGATCAAAGGGCCGCAGTGGCGTCCTGACGCTGAGCGTCACCAGAATTCATAGAACTTGGTTATATACATAACCTTACGTTCTATTTCATTCTGGCCTCCGCTCAGCGTCAGTCTGCACAAGAGGAGCTGAGCGGAAGCCAGAAGCTCGACAAATGTACCCCGCTGAGGCCCCCCACAACCATCAGACCGGGGAGGACCGAGCCCCCCGACCCTCCCTAATGGAGGGATACCCTCCCTATTGGAGGACGGGAGGGAGACGGATCCGACCGTGCGAAGAGGAACTCAAGCAACTCAACGCACAGGGTGAGCAGACTGTGGCTTGACCCCACGACTACGCACACGCACAACCCGCATGCCACCAGGGAACGAACGGAAGGAACAACCCTTGTTACTGCCCCCAAAATCACAGGGTCAAGAGCAAACTCAACCCTGTGGCAAGGCTGTAGCAGCGGAGCGCGAAGGAAGACCCAGACCCACTGAAGGGACTGGATCCCCTGGAAAAAGGGGGCCTGGAGAGGTCAATGACGCCAGGCATCAAGACCCCACCAGGCGGTCACTTAGTGACACCGCCCCCCACATCGCCAGCGTATTCGGACAGGGCCCCTCCAAGAGCGGGCCCTTTCCCCCCATTAGTACGCCGCCTGGCACACTGACCCTGCAACACAGGCAGTCAGCATGGCCGTAAAGCACTCAAAAGGTTAACCAACGGAAGCAGGCAGCGCACCGGGGAAAACCAGGCAGCAGGCTGTAGACCCGAGCCTGGAGCACTGCGGACGAGACAGGCGCCAAAGGGGTCAACTGAAAACAGCACCCCGGCAGAAGGGGCGTATGCTGGCATTGTTGCGCACCATGACAAAGCCTCCATCAAAAAAAAACCACCCAGAGGGGTCGAGGCAGAGAAGGCTGACACGATTGGCAAACGTCATGAATGTGCAGGGGCACACTCAACCGGGTAACCCGGGAGTTGACTCTGCTCCAACACACCAGGGAATCAACCACCCTCTTGGTACCACAGACGGTGGTTGTTCCTATAACCCCCCAAGAAAAACTCCAAAACACACCTGCGGGTATACACCAGCTATACCGCAGTACAAGTGTTACAGTTTCCAAAAAGGGTTATCCCAGGCCTACGGTTTCAACTAAACATTACTTCGGACCGGGCCCGGCGGCTCGGGAAGCACACAGGGTTACCAGAGGAGGTCCAGAAGACCACCCCAACAGCCCCCTCTTCGCCATGCGTGAGAGAGGAGCGAAATAAAGGAGAACCAGCCCCTTATGATAGTGCCAGGTACAACATGTACCCAACAAAGGGTCTCCATAACGCCTAACCCTGTGACACCCGGGCCGACCTGGCATTTTCCCCCCCGAAAAAAGCACAAGTCCCTCAGGGTACCAGAACAGCAGATCGGGTTACTAACGGGTTAACTGACCTGGACCAGCGCGACCAGAACCAGTCCCGTGCCCTAACCACGCCGACATGCCCACTCCAGGAAAGGGGTTAGGTATGCGTGTCGATCTAAAACATGAAAAGAGGGCGCCACCCAGACGGTCCCATTTGTACCGCGCTCAGTGGCCCAACCCAAGGGCGTGAGACCCCTCTACCTATGTTCTGATCTATTCCGTTAACATCCCCCAGATATGAATGAGAATTCATCGAGACAACCTAGTAAACTGGCGCTCGAAAGAGACAAAACTCCATCCCAGTTGCCCTATAAAAACGCTGTTTTAATAACGAGCAACCAAGGCGTACTAGCCCCCTGCGTGATTCTTATCAGAAACACCCCGAGCCAGCACTATGTACGCGTCGAGACCCAAACACATCAATGGATAGTCTAGCAAGACACCAGACATTGTTCCTCCAAGTCGCCTGGGAGAACGACAATGAGCCGTCGTGCTTCATGTTCTCTCCTCTTTTTATTTAAAAAAGAAAGAAACACAGACTGACATGAATCCCATGTGACGCAGCTGAGGGTAAAAATGTTTTACATTTTTACATCCCGCCACCCTCGCCACAGGGAGGAGACGGGAATCCCCAGAGAGACTTCCCACGCGAGCTGTATAGATTGAAAAGAAATATTGCAACATTGAGCTATGTAACACTTGGGTTAGGGCTCTCCGAGGAGGAGGCACTGAACCAATACACACTCAATAATCGAATTGAATCGAATACACACACAATAGAGCAGAACTCCTTTTTTTTGAAGTTCTACTCACCTTGACAATCTGAGGAGGAGGCTCTGAACTCTGAGGAGGCTCCCTCACTGGGAAGGAGAGTCCGAACTCACAGAAGGCACTTCTCCCTGAGGAGGAGCTTCGTGAGGAGGAGCTCTGACAACTCCCTGAAACAGATCCATAACATGGACCTGAACAACCCACGGAAGTCTTACCAATAGAGACGCGCTCAGTGACGTACCCTATGGCGGGGGAATTTCCGCGGTGCACACGCCCAATCTTTCAGGGCGTGGGACCAGGAAACTCCCCCCCCCCCCCCCTTACCCTGTAACGTGCCGAACAGCAACGTGACAGGAACCTTGAAGGACAGGGGGTTTTAACCCCTGACCAATCAGAAAAAAGGGGAGGAAAGGATTACCAGTTCACCCCTTTACGACCCCTCACCCATGATACAATGTAATGACAAGTAGAGCATGACACAGTCATAGCATGCTACATGAAGCATCTAACAGCCTCACATAGCTCATGTGCTAACCTGCTACCTGAGTTTTACTAAGGAAAAACACAGAACAGAGAGGGCCCCTTTAACACGAACCTAAACTAACTTTAGGTTAGTTGTAACGTTAGTTTAGGTTCGTGTTAACGTTAGATAATGTACAAAATAAACGTATTCCGCTGCTATAGACGTTGCTCTTTTATTTTGAAACCCCCCAGAAAGGAAGTCATTGCTCTCGTTATCTGCTTGAGTGTCCGGTTAGCTCCGTTAGCGTGCAGTAGTTAGTAGTATATCAATACCAGCCATTGGATAACTGTTTTCTAAATTGGGGAGGCTTTTAATCGTCAAGGTAAGAGGATTTTAAGTCATGGTATTCATAAACTTCAATCGGTTCGGATCCTTTGAATGAATGAGAATGTAAACAAACACGGCTTCACGTAGAAATCACTGACAGCGCTCAGAGAGGAGTCGTTCGGCAAAAAATAGTTCAGAGTATATCTGCTTAGAAAACATAATTGTCTAATTCAATTATTTTAAATTTCTCCACGTGGTAAATACATAGGTCACAACATGTTTACAGGAACGTTTTGGAGTTGTATTTGGAGTATATTTCGTGACTGTAGGGCACTGTAGGGAACGTCAGGCTCAAACCCTCCCCCACTTCCAGTGATGAAGCTAAGCTACGCTAACAGAGCGACTGTTCCCTAAGCTAAATGCACGCACAGAGACAAAAAAGGTATGCATCTTCTTGTCTAACTCCAGGGAAGATGTTAAATAAGCAAATTTCCCAAAATGTTGGAGTTTTCCTTTAAGAGCCCCGGCGTGTATCACTTCCGCAACGGATTTAGTCGGATTTCGGTTTCCGGGTTCGCCTGATTGGCCGCGACGGCCACGTGACACGTGTGGCACGCCCCCGCGGCAGCGGCAGCCGCGCCGCTGCGCGCTGCTACGGCTCAATACACATGCAGACCTGAGAAAGACGTTTGTCTTGTTTACATCAGGGCCCCACATTTTCAATTCATATAGAACGACTATGCCGTAACAAATCATTAAAAAAATATACCGTTAACTGGAATATGTTGTGCCTTTACACATATGTTGGATTATGTAATTGGTTTGTCATGACAAACAAATAAAAAAATCGCGATTTACCCGCTGGCTACAGCAACACAACACTCAGTGACTGCAGACATATGTATAATGTTCGATGCAGAATAGAAGTAACTGAGTTACCATACAATATACTATGCAATGTACTAATATACAATACGGCTCACTTTTCCCACTTCAATGACAGAGCTGCTGTTTAATAATATTGTCGCGTTGTGGAAAGCAGGATGAGAGAGCGTAGATTTCAGTGTGTATCATTTAATCATTTATCATTTAACATTTGAAAGGCATACATTGTTCCGAATGCATGGAAGTATTGATTGCGCCGTAACAAATCATTAAAAAAAGATACCGTTAACTGGAATATGTTGTGCCTTTACACATATGTTGGATTATGTAATTGGTTTGTCATGACAAAGAATTAAAATATCGCATCCGCCGGCTGTCTCTGGCTTGCTCCAGCGGACACCAGAGCTCAGCCAGCGGCGAGAATGTGCTGCCACGAGCGGCATTGCTGAGCTCTGGCTCTGACTACATGCAGTCACTGAGTGTTGTGTTGCTGTAGCCAGCGGGTAAATCGCGATTTTTTTATTTGTTTGTCATGACAAACCAATTACATAATCCAACATATGTGTAAAGGCATATTATTCCAGTTAACGGTATATTTTTTTAATGATTTGTTACGGCGTAGTCGTTCTATATGAATTGAAAATGTGGGGCCCTGATGTAAACAAGACAAACGTCTTTCTCAGGTCTACGGAGAGGAGGTTGAGGTACTGGAACGTTGGTGCCAGGACAACAGCCTGCTCCTGAACATTGGTAAAACCAAGGAGCTGATCGTGGATTATAGGAGAGGACAGCAGGAGACACACACACCACTGATGATTAACGGGGCTACCGTGGACAGGGTGAGCAGCTTCAAGTACCTGGGGGTCCACATCTCAGAGGATCTGACATGGTCAACACACAGACACAGTAGTAAAGAAAGCGAAGCAGCGCCTCTACCACCTGAGACAGTTAAGGAAGTTCAGAGTATCGGGGAAGATACTCCAGTCCTTCTACTCAGGAGCTGTAGAGAGCATCTTGACCGGAAACATCACTGCCTGGTATGGGAACAGCACGGCACAGGACAAGAAGGCCCTACAGAGAGTGGTGCGCTCAGCCGAGCGTACCACGGGTATTGCGCTACCTCCCCTGCAGGCTCTATACAACAAGAGGTGCAAATCCAGAGCCTGCAGGATAATGAAAGACCCCCACCACCCCAATAACAGCCTGTTCCAGCTGCTGAGGTCAGGCAGACGCCTGCGAACCCCAGCTACTAGGACGGAGAGGCTTAGGCTAAGCTTCTTCCCCCAGGCCATCAGAGCCTTGAACAATGATCATTGAGAGACACAGAAACTGAACTATCCACACACAAGCACACACAAGCACATACACGACACGCACGCTGAGCACGCTCACACACTAGCAGCCACTTTAACACTCATGCCGCACATACGCACACTTATGGCCAGAGGAAAGGCCACTTTAAATTAGTATAACATCAGGAACAGTGTATTGCACTACTAAAGCTACCTAGCATGTCCTATATGCTCTGTAAATACTATGTACAGATACCGAGATGGCACACCATGTACCTGTTTATTGCACTGTTGTTTTTTACTGGATTCTATTAATATGTTGTACCACTGTATTTTATTGGATTCTATTATATGTTGTACCACTGTATTGCACATCGTCGCGGGCAAGACCAGCCGCATTTCATTGTATACCTGTATGCCGTGACAATTAAAACTCTTGACTTGACTTGACTTGACATGTGTATTGAGCCGTAGCAGCACGCAGCGGCGCGGCTGCAGCTGCCGCGGGGGCGTGCCATGCGTGTCACGTGGCCGTCGCGGCCAATCAGGCGAACCCGGAAACCGAAATCCGACTAAATCCGTTGCGGAAGTGATACACGCGCCCCGTTCCAGACTTACACATGTGCTTCTGTGGGCCAAACCTAACCCAGTTGTACATCACAACGACACACACAACCCTTCATCACAACAAAAAATGGCAAAAGTACACTCTTACTACAGAGGAACGCCGTTTTTCATAACGAGAGAAGACAGAAGTCCTCCATTATGTAATGGCCACAGACCTTGCTAAGCACACATAATAAGTGACCAAACAACCTTTTCTTCAGGAAAAAATTGTTTCTCAAGCGCAAAGCACAACCCCAGCAACTTAAGCTGAGGGTTACATCGTATCACACAGTGACACAATATATTGTAACCAAACATGTCTGAGAGGAGGGGGGGGAAGCCCCAGGGAAACCGGGGGGTCACCCCTCCTATCTCACCCTTGATACGACCAAGGCGAACAGGCACCTCTGTTAATGTGTGAACATGCTGTTCATTGTCATCACAGGCTGAGAAAAAAGATTCATTCCTCAATCACATGTCATTAAGCATAGATTTACAGGTTTAATTAACCCTCTTAGTTGTGAGTTCACCCACGGTACAACGTTACATGAACACACACAAAACAAAATTACAAACATCTCAAAACAAACTGGTCAGACTACTGCTTGACCTTACTCCTAGAACCCACCTCACCCCTGCCCACTTTGACAACCTAGGATGGCTTAGAGTAGACGACAGAGTACAGCAACTTGCAATGGGCCTGGTCTACAAGATACACTACACGACCAAGGTACCCATGTACATGTCAAAATACTTCCCAAAGGTCAGTGAATACCACAATCACAACACCAGAGGGAGCTCCACAAATCATGTTAAACCCAGATTCGGCTCAAATAAGGGACTAAACACGTTTCGCAATTATGCCACATCAATGTGGAACGCCCTACCCAAAGCTGTAAAGGAATGTGGATCACTACCCACTTTTAAAACCTCTCTCAAGGGACACCTACGGGAGACTGCAATTCAACACTGGCCCCTGTAAATATCCTAACCCAACCCCCTCCAATGTACAGTCATTTACCTAGTATGGTTTTGTCAATAGTCCAATGTACAATTTTGTTTGTTTGTACAGTGTCTCCTCCCCCCCCCCTCAATGTACAGTTTTGCTTGTTTATACAGTGTGCCCCCCCCCCCCAACCACCTCCAATGTAAATTACCCAGTATGGTTGTCAATATCCCAATGTACCCAACCCCCCCCACCCAACCTCCTCCAATGTACAGTTTCTACGTCAAATGTATATACTCCCTTTTCTTGACTCCTTCTGTATCACAAACAGTACTGTATTTGCAAATCTGGTATGTCATAAATGTATAGATGTAGCAGTACTGACTATCTGTATGTCATGTATGTCATATATGTCCTGATGAATTGAAAATGGGGGACCCTGATGTAAACAAGACGAAAGTCTTTCTCTGGTCTGCATCCCCTTAACAATTGTGTGTATTGAGCTGTACTGTATTGTACCCATTCTGCAATCTGTTAATAAAGTTTTCAATTCAATCAATCAATCAAACATGTTCTCATCACAACCAAACCAGCTTATTTTTACACACATAAAAAACAACCCCGATTTACTACAGAGAGAAAAGCTATACCAGTGACAAGACAATTCACACACAACACACGTCGTATCCTCAATGTATTGCAGCAACACATGTTTTGGAAACATCGTTATTACAAAACATTTAGAAGGGAAGAAAAGAAGAAGTGTTTAAAGTCCGGTCAGGACTCCTACCTTCACCCTGAGCGCAGGCCGAGAGAACAGCAACACTGGTTAACGGGACACCGAGTTGAACCCAGCATCTCCTGCGTTGGTGACGAGGGTATGTCCGCTACGCCACCCAGACGCCGTTCTCCATGTTGAAGAAGTCCTCGCTGGCACTGGCACCCGGGTGTAGGGTCGACTAACATCCTCTGTCAAAGATGACGTCGTAGTCAGAGTGTTTAAGGCATGTTATAGTCACAGTAACGTTTCAACAGTGTAGCATTAAGCTAACAGCCGTCCGACTGATAGCAACAAGCTAACGTTTACTAGCCTAGTGAACACAACGAGCTAGCGCCGCAGCTAACAGCTGACTGGCTAACAACAGTAGGCCACAAACTAGCACGCCAGCTAAGCAGTTATCACCTGAACTGTACACAACGACATAACAAGCCACACTTCAGACAGGCCGATGTCCAAGTCCCTCCCCATCCTAAGAGGGAAGAGAAAAAGAAATGTCAAACACAGTTTTCAACTGTGATTTACCAGACATACAGCGGAGCCGGCACAAATTCCCATCCGGGCTGCAGCCGACTTGAGCATGGAACTCCCGATAATGAAGATCATATGCCCACATTTCCTCGTTAGGGTGTACTTCCACATTTATGTGAAAGATGGGGCCTGCACAGGACAGAGAAGCATCCGCTCGTCCAGAGAATCCCGGGTTTTAACCAGGTCTCTCGGTCTCGGCCCACTAGGTTGACCATCATGGGCGTCAGACCAAGATCCTCCGTCCGCCGCTTAAGAAGCCGAGCAGAGGACCCCAGTCCGGGGTCGGCGTTCGTAAAATTGTCAGCTAACCCCCATAGCATAAACAGACAACCAGTGCTTGCAAGCAAAACAGTACTCACCCCACCCGGAAACAACCGATTTCTCACAACAGCCGGTGCTTCCCACAGTCCAGCTGTATGACCGGAGGGCCAATACCCATCCAGCCGCAGCAACGAGGACTGCAGTCGGGGAGTATATCAGCGGCGCGAGCCCCTAATACGAAAAAGCCGGTGGAGGTCAGAATGATCATCATCTTCCAGACACTCCAGTGACGAAGACAATATCGCTGTATTTTCTCGAAAATAGTGAGAGAGAAAATAAAGATATAATGTCAACGTATCTCCTTGTTCTTCTGTTTTCCTTTCTCCAGCTAATACTTTCTTCCTCGCCAAATGATTGGTATACAGGCACTATCTTGTGGATGAAATTTGAGAAGGAGATGAGTGTGTGGCCCCACCCCTGCTTATCTAGGTAGCGGATGGGGGTGTGGTCAGACGGATGTTGGTATGTGTAAAGTGTCACAGCCAACTAAGTGACACTGGTTAGTATGACATCCTGTTCTTATATATGATTATGAGGAATGTCTGTAGATTCTTCCTCCCACTTGTGAAAAAAACTGAGAACTGTGGACTCTGGAACCGTAACTTGTGTACACTACAATATCTTGCGTGATCTTGGAGAGTGGAGTCAATGGAATCAATACAAAAGGTTTATTGTATATATTTGCTATCATCTAGGCATATGTTACTATAGGTGTCTAGATGTGATATGTATTCTGGCTGGTAATGCCCCGTCAGAAAGGAAACACGTTATGTGTAAATGAGTGACACTTTGTATAATATTCTTATGTTTATTATATATGATTGGAGCTATGTATATGACCTGTATATTCTTTATACACTTTAAAACTAAACTCTGGTTGGAAGACAGTGATTGTGTGAATCTAACCTCTTCTGCTTAAGAATGAATTGCCTGGTCTGCATAGAGGTGTCTGTAAGAGCAAGCCTGCAGTAGGGAGTTAACCATAAGAATGTGACCTTGCCAGGCAGGGCCTCTTCCCTGAGCTCTCCGGCCGGCAGACGCATGGTTAACAGGTTAACCCTTTGTAAGTTCTGAATAAGATGAAAAGTGGAGGGACTTTCTCATACTTGAAAAAACTATGTAACTGAAGGTAACGCAAGTAAAAGAAAAGGGAGGGACACTTACTGTGCACGTAAAGTAAAACGATTGGATAAATATATACTACGTATTGTACGTTGGTTGGCTAGTGAAATGACATCCCTGTGACATCACTGTTTTTAGACCAATAGAAATATGATGCAGGATCAATATAAAAATGACTGTTCCTCCTTCGAGGAGCCAGATTTGAAGATTTACCATGGCAGGCACAAGCAGGCACAAGCCGTGTCAGATGAGATGTTTTTGTTTTATACTTCTTTTAACTGAGTTGGACATTTCCAATGAAGTCTCTTCTGTAACTTGCTTTTTCTAAATAAAACAGTTTTTTATAATACACCTTTTTGCATCCATTCTTCTAACTGAAAGACGGACGGGTAAGCATTGAAATGTTTTTGCATTGTAACTTTACCCATTGCTTAGTGATGTTCATGATTTATGATGTAAAACTGTAGAAGTGGGTTCTGTATAATGGGATTATCAAGTAAAGCCATACAGTGATAATACGTGTAACGGATAAGGGAAATGGACCTCATCTGAATAAAGAGAGTCCTTCCCAGTGCAAATAAAATAAAAGATTCCGCAACCCCAATCACTCGACCTAAGGTCGATGACTGGGTGGGGTCGGAACGGTGCATTCGCTATCTCTTGTCGGTCAGTGAGTAACAACAACATTTTGTAGACTCATTTGGTTCTGCATGTCAACCACTTCGCAGGACGCTGTTTGATGTCAAGATGAGCAGACCAATGAGTTATCGATCTGACCTAAGACCTAGCTTGGGCACTTATCATGGCGTCCCTTCGTTGGGCATTTATACTAACTGAATAGGTGCTAACGGCCGAAGAAAACAGGACTACTGTCAAAAGCCTCTGGAGTAAAATTAATTACAGATTTGACAAAAAACTTAAAGTAGAAAGCTCTACTGGCGACTCGAGTGGAAAGCTCTACTCGGGAATATCACAATTCAATAGAAAGCTCTATCTTTGTGATTAAAGTAACGTTTACTTGCGACTAAAGGGTAACGGAATGTTTACTTACAGTCAAACTTAAAGTAGAAAGCTCTACTGGCGACTCGAGTGGAAAGCTCTACTCGGGAATATCACAAATGAATAGAAAGCTCTATCTTTGTGATTAAAGTAACGTTTACTTGCGACTAAAGGGTAACGGAATGTTTACTTACAGTCAAACTTAAAGTAGAAAGCTCTACAGTAGAAAGCTCTACACACGCGACTAGAAACCTAAAATAAAAGGCTTAAAGTCACACTCGAGTGGAAAGCTCTACTCGGGAATATCACACTTTAATAGAAAGCTCTATCTTTGTGATTAAAGCAAAGTTTACTCACGACTAAAAAGTAACGTAATATTTAGAAAGCTCTGGGGGGAGTTACAAGTGCAAAATAATTTCGTGCTTTGTTCACAGGAATGCAGGCTAACTAGCCACAAGCGAGCTAAGTGCTAACTGGATGGCTACCTAGCCCGAGGCTACGTGACGGCGCTGCCAAAACGGCGCGTTCACAGGAATGCAGGCTAACTAGCCACAAGCGAGCTAAGTGCTAACTGGATGGCTACCTAGCCCGAGGCTACGTGACGGCGCTGCCAAAACGGCGCGTTCACAGGAATGCAGGCTAACTAGCCACAAGCAAGCTAAGTGCTAACTGGATGGCTACCTAGCCCGAGGCTACGCTGCCAAAACGGCGCATTCACAGGAATGCAGGCTAACTAGCCACAAACGAGCCAGTGCTAACACCCATGAGCTGGCCCTAGCCAGACAGAAGCTAACTAGCTCAACACAGGCTAACAAGCCAGGAGTGAATTGATGGCTAACTAGCCAAGAGCTAACTAGCTCCCAACAGGCTAACAAGCCAGTGATAACAGGAAGTGAACTGGCCCTAGCCAGACGAGAGCTAACTAGCTCACCATCGGCTACCGAGCTGGTGCTAACTAGGTGAAGCTACCTAGCCCGAGGCTACACGAGCCCTAGTCTACAGGAACGCAGACTAACTAGCCAAAAGGGAATCGAGTGCTATCTGAAGGCTACCTAGCCAGAGCCCGAGCCAACATCAGGCTACATAGCTGAAGTGAACAGGATGTCTCACAATCATCCCCACATCACAGAGGACGATAAATTACCCTCGGATGATGGATTGGGAGCTTCTACACCCAGCAGGGGGTTAGACTACCCAGGAGAACGGGGAACACACCCAGAGTCCCCTGAGACGCTTGCGGAATGTAAGGAATTCACAGAACCAAGCAAATCACAATACCCAGAGCTGCCGGCTGTACAGCAGGCAGTAATTGGCACAGGAGAGAAACCTTACTGCTGTGACCAGTGTGGAAGGAGCTTCAAGACGAAGGTTCACCTTAAACGTCACCACGTGGTACACACAGGAGAGAAACCTTACTGCTGTGACCATTGTGAAAAGACCTTCAAGACGAAGGGAGAGCTTAAAATTCATTCCATGGTACACACAGGAAATAAACCTTACGGTTGTGACCAGTGTGGGAAGACCTTCAAGGTGAAGGCAGAACTTAACAACACCACCTGGTACACACAGAACATAAACCTTACGGTTGCGCCCAGTGTGAGAGGACCTTCAAGACGAAGGGAGAGCTTAAAATTCACTGCAGGGTACACACAGGAGAGAGACCTTACAGCTGTGGCCAGTGTGGAAAGAGCTTCAAGTGGAAGACTCATCTTAAACAACACCACCTGGTACACACAGAACATAAACCTTACAGCTGTGCCCAGTGTGGGAAGACCTTCAAGACGAAGGCAGAACTTAAACAACACCACCTGGTACACACAGAAAATAAACCTTACGGTTGCGCCCAGTGTGAGAAGACCTTCAAGACGAAGGGAGGGCTTAAGAAACACAGACGGCGGAGGCAGCCATGCAAGGTGCCAACCTGCTTAACGGGGGCAGTAAGGGGTTATGTGTCTCGCTCAAGAACACTGTGACACACTATCATGGACGAGTTTGGAAATGGAAAAAACCAAGAGGACGATGTAGTCATTCTTCCTCTGTATGAGGCGCAAGGCTCCACCTCAAAACGAGTATCTCCCTCCACTGACATAGAGGCGTTCAACTCTCTAGACGAGTTCCTAAAGGCCAAGAATATCAATTATGAGCACTGTTCCATTTTCTATGGCCCGGAAGAGGAGGATGGCGACATTCAGATCGAAGATCAGAACCCAAGGCCACAGATGACACCTTCAGGTGAAACTGAGTCTGAGCCTGAACATGATGAAGAGCTAAATACCTCTGAAACTGAACACAGTTCTGATTACTCAACATTTTTAGTAATAGCTCAAGAGAAGCTAGCCCAAGGAGACACTAGCTCCCCAAAGGGGCTTCCATGGCCCAAATGATGGAAAAAGAAATAAGAACCCCCGGTCAAGATCCAGGGGAAAACATGGGGGAGAAACTAACCCAAGAGCAGCATGCAGAGCAGGCTAACTAGCCATTGCGAACAGGAGCTATTAGCATGATGACGAGCCAGAAGCTAGCAGGAGCATGAGTCCTGCTACTGTGACGGAAGTGGAACCAGCGTAATCATACAGGCTGGTGTTATCAGCAGGAGCTGAGTCTACAAGAGGCTACATAGCCTGAGTCTACAAGAGGCTACCTAGCCTGAGTCTACAGCAGGCTAACTAGCCAGAGCTAACACCAGACATAACAGTAACTAACTACCCAGTCTGGACCGAGACAAGCACAACACAGGGTTGACCCCCTGTGCAAGAAGGAAATGGACGGAAACAACAGTCCGAAAGGCCTGTGAACAATGTGCGCTGGTAAGGGGGACAAAACCTGAACCAGTGCCATCGAGACAAATAGCAGTATCTGAGAGCAGGACTGAAACTACTGGAGGAAGCGGGTGTAATGGCCCAATACTCTGTACCCTACCAGCCCAATACGAACGGGGTGGCAGAGAGAGCTGTACGCTCTATGAAGGATCAGATGATCAAAGTGAATATGTTGCGATCCTGGAATGAACCGACCTCCCTCCTTAGGATACACCAAGGAAACCGACAGTACAGTTCGGACCGGAAGGATCAGAACCTGCCCTATTTCGGGCCAGGAGCATTCTTAGACGGGGGGGGGTTCCCCCGGAGTCAGTGGACGACGCAGCGAATGGCAAGAAGGAATATACTGACTCAGGTCAGAACTCGGAAATGGAGGAAGACCGGGATAGGTCAAGGTCCAGAGCATCCTCAAGGTCCTCACCTAGACCTCCTAGACCGGACAGAGAGACATCGGCCTGGACCCAGGTTACAGGGCGACGAGAGCCCTGAATGGACCTGAAAGAGAGAAAAGAAATGAGTCCTCTGTGGACCGTATCTGTGATGTCCTGCGAGGCCTACGGACAGGGTCACACGACCAGGCCAACCACCCTTCAATAAAGGACTGCTGCTACAATTCTCGGGGACCCGTGGGGTCGCCCGAGAAGTGACAATTCAACCTACCTCAAACTATGGGAGAGATCCAAGAGGTCAGAGGGGGTGACCCCACGATGACCAAGATGACCAAGATGACCAAGATGACCACGATGACCAAGATGACCAAGATGACCAAGATGACCACAAGATGACCACCAGGTGTTGTCTTCAGGTGCGTTGGCCGGGAACAACAGATGCAAGTCTTCCCGCCGGATACCAAGCAACAACGTGACCCCTATCCTGTCGAGCCGTCCAGCCAGGGAACAACAGATGCAAGTCTTCCCGCCGGCTACCAGGGTAACAAGGTACCAAGATGGCAGAGGGGGTGTGGAGAGTCACAGCCACGTGACCCCGCAATCACCATCTCGTCCCCCAGTACAGACGCTATTAAGACAATGGAAAATGACCGACCAGGATGACAGAGGGGGTGTAAAGTGTCACAGCCAACTAAGTGACACTGGTTAGTATGACATCCTGTTCTTATATATGATTATGAGGAATGTCTGTAGATTCTTCCTCCCACTTGTGAAAAAAACTGTGAGAACTGTGGACTCTGGAACCGTAACTTGTGTACACTACAATATCTTGCGTGATCTTGGAGAGTGGAGTCAATGGAATCAATACAAAAGGTTTATTGTATATATTTGCTATCATCTAGGCATATGTTACTATAGGTGTCTAGATGTGATATGTATTCTGGCTGGTAATGCCCCGTCAGAAAGGAAACACGTTATGTGTAAACGAGTGACACTTTGTATAATATTCTTATGTTTATTATATATGATTGGAGCTATGTATATGACCTGTATATTCTTTATACACTTTAAAACTAAACTCTGGTTGGAAGACAGTGATTGTGTGAATCTAACCTCTTCTGCTTAAGAATGAATTGCCTGGTCTGCATAGAGGTGTCTGAAGGTATATGTATGTAACTGAAGGTAACGCAAGTAAAAGAAAAGGGAGGGACACTTACTGTGCACGTAAAGTAAAACGATTGGATAAATATATACTACGTATTGTACGTTGGTTGGCTAGTGAAATGACATCCCTGTGACATCACTGTTTTTAGACCAATAGAAATATGATGCAGGATCAATATAAAAATGACTGTTCCTCCTTCGAGGAGCCAGATTTGAAGATTTACCATGGCAGGCACAAGCAGGCACAAGCCGTGTCAGATGAGATGTTTTTGTTTTATACTTCTTTTAACTGAGTTGGACATTTCCAATGAAGTCTCTTCTGTAACTTGCTTTTTCTAAATAAAACAGTTTTTTATAATACACCTTTTTGCATCCATTCTTCTAACTGAAAGACGGACGGGTAAGCATTGAAATGTTTTTGCATTGTAACTTTACCCATTGCTTAGTGATGTTCATGATTTATGATGTAAAACTGTAGAAGTGGGTTCTGTATAATGGGATTATCAAGTAAAGCCATACAGTGATAATACGTGTAACGGATAAGGGAAATGGACCTCATCTGAATAAAGAGAGTCCTTCCCAGTGCAAATAAAATAAAAGATTCCGCAACCCCAATCACTCGACCTAAGGTCGATGACTGGGTGGGGTCGGAACGGTGCATTCGCTATCTCTTGTCGGTCAGTGAGTAACAACAACATTTTGTAGACTAATTTGGTTCTGCATGTCAACCACTTCGCAGGACGCTGTTTGATGTCAAGATGAGCAGACCAATGAGTTATGAAGTTATCGATCTGACCTAAGACCTAGCTTGGGCACTTATCAGTATGTAAAGGTACATTGTGAAGTTTTTGTTCAGTGCACGTCACTGGAGTGAGTTGTGTGCAGACTGATGCTGAGCGGAGGCCAGAATGAAATAGAACTACCCAACCAGCTTACCAGGCAGCTTGTTACCATTAAGTACCCAACCAGTCTTACCAGGCAGCTTGTTATTTAACTACTCAACTGGTCAGTCACTATTCAGCCAGCCAACCAGTCTACTTAGTATTGTAACAAAT
>NC_140165.1:114801473-114888560 GCF_963971535.1 Notolepis coatsorum
CATACTGTTTACACCAGCTACATACTGTTTACACCAGCTACATTATACTGTTTACACCAGCTACATACTGTTTATACCAGCTACATTATACTGTTTATACCAACTACATACTGTTTACACCAGCTACATACTGTTTATACCAGCTACATTATACTGTTTACACCAGCTACATACTGTTTACACCAGCTACATACTGTTTATACCAGCTACATTATACTGTTTATACCAACTACATACTGTTTACACCAGCTACATACTGTTTATACCAGCTACATACTGTTTACACCAGCTACATACTGTTTACACCAGCTATATACTGTTTATACCAGCTACATTATACTGTTTACACCAGCTACATACTGTTTACACCAGCTACATTATACTGTTTACACCAGCTACGTATACTTTTTATACCAGCTACATACTGTTTACACCAGCTACATACTGTTTACACCAGCTACATACTGTTTACACCAGCTACATTATACTGTTTACACCAGCTACATACTGTTTACACCAGCTACATACTGTTTATACCAGCTACATTATACTGTTTACACCAGCTACATACTGTTTACACCAGCTACATTATACTGTTTACACCAGCTACATACTGTTTACACCAGCTACATTATACTGTTTACACCAGCTACATACTGTTTACACCAGCTACATACTGTTTACACCAGCTACATTATACTGTTTATACCAACTACATACTGTTTACACCAGCTACATACTGTTTATACCAGCTACATACTGTTTACACCAGCTACATACTGTTTACACCAGCTACATTATACTGTTTACACCAGCTACATTATACTGTTTACACCAGCTACATACTGTTTACACCAGCTACATACTGTTTACACCAGCTACATTATACTGTTTACACCAGCTACATACTGTTTACACCAGCTACATACTGTTTACACCAGCTACATTATACTGTTTACACCAGCTACATACTGTTTACACCAGCTACATACTGTTTACACCAGCTACATACTGTTTACACCAGCTACATACTGTTTATACCAGCTACATACTGTTTACACCAGCTACATACTGTTTACACCAGCTACATACTGTTTACACCAGCTACATTATACTGTTTACACCAGCTACATTATACTGTTTACACCAGCTACATACTGTTTACACCAGCTACATTATACTGTTTACACCAGCTACATACTGTTTACACCAGCTACATACTGTTTACACCAGCTACATACTGTTTATACCAGCTACATTATACTGTTTACACCAGCTACATACTGTTTACACCAGCTACATACTGTTTATACCAGCTACATACTGTTTACACCAGCTACATACTGTTTATACCAGCTACATACTGTTTACACCAGCTACATTATACTGTTTACACCAGCTACATACTGTTTACACCAGCTACATTATACTGTTTACACCAGCGACATACTGTTTACACCAGCTACATTATACTGTTTACACCAGCTACATACTGTTTACACCAGCTACATACTGTTTACACCAGCTACATACTGTTTATACCAGCTACATTATACTGTATATACCAGCTACATACTGTTTACACCAGCTACATACTGTTTACACCAGCTACATTATACTGTTTACACCAGCTACATACTGTTTACACCAGCTACATACTGTTTACACCAGCTACATTATACTGTTTACACCAGCTACATTATACTGTTTACACCAGCTACATTATACTGTTTACACCAGCTACATACTGTTTACACCAGCTACATACTGTTTACACCAGCTACATTATACTGTTTACACCAGCTACATACTGTTTACACCAGCTACATACTGTTTACACCAGCTACATACTGTTTACACCAGCTACATACTGTTTATACCAGCTACATACTGTTTACACCAGCTACATACTGTTTACACCAGCTACATTATACTGTTTACACCAGCTACATACTGTTTACACCAGCTACATACTGTTTACACCAGCTACATACTGTTTATACCAGCTACATTATACTGTTTACACCAGCTACATACTGTTTACACCAGCTACATACTGTTTATACCAGCTACATACTGTTTACACCAGCTACATACTGTTTATACCAGCTACATACTGTTTACACCAGCTACATTATACTGTTTACACCAGCTACATACTGTTTACACCAGCTACATTATACTGTTTACACCAGCGACATACTGTTTACACCAGCTACATACTGTTTACACCAGCTACATACTGTTTACACCAGCTACATACTGTTTACACCAGCTACATTATACTGTTTACACCAGCTACATACTGTTTACACCAGCTACATACTGTTTACACCAGCTACATACTGTTTACACCAGCTACATACTGTTTACACCAACTACATTATACTGTTTACACCAGCTACATACTGTTTACACCAGCTACATACTGTTTACACCAGCTACATACTGTTTATACCAGCTACATTATACTGTTTATACCAACTACATACTGTTTACACCAGCTACATACTGTTTATACCAGCTACATACTGTTTACACCAGCTACATACTGTTTATACCAGCTACATACTGTTTACACCAGCTACATACTGTTTACACCAGCTACATTATACTGTTTACACCAGCTACATACTGTTTACACCAGCTACATACTGTTTATACCAGCTACATACTGTTTACACCAGCTACATACTGTTTACACCAGCTACATACTGTTTATACCAGCTACATACTGTTTACACCAGCTACATACTGTTTATACCAGCTACATACTGTTTACACCAGCTACATACTGTTTACACCAGCTACATTATACTGTTTACACCAGCTACATACTGTTTACACCAGCTACATACTGTTTATACCAGCTACATACTGTTTACACCAGCTACATACTGTTTACACCAGCTACATACTGTTTACACCAGCTACATACTGTTTACACCAGCTACATACTGTTTACACCAACTACATTATACTGTTTACACCAGCTACATACTGTTTACACCAGCTACATACTGTTTACACCAGCTACATACTGTTTATACCAGCTACATTATACTGTTTATACCAACTACATACTGTTTACACCAGCTACATACTGTTTATACCAGCTACATACTGTTTACACCAGCTACATTATACTGTTTACACCAGCTACATACTGTTTACACCAGCTACATTATACTGTTTACACCAGCTACATACTGTTTACACCAGCTACATACTGTTTATACCAGCTACATACTGTTTACACCAGCTACATTATACTGTTTACACCAGCTACATACTGTTTACACCAGCTACATTATACTGTTTACACCAGCGACATACTGTTTACACCAGCTACATACTGTTTACACCAGCTACATACTGTTTACACCAGCTACATACTGTTTACACCAGCTACATTATACTGTTTACACCAGCTACATACTGTTTACACCAGCTACATACTGTTTACACCAGCTACATACTGTTTACACCAGCTACATACTGTTTACACCAACTACATTATACTGTTTACACCAGCTACATACTGTTTACACCAGCTACATACTGTTTACACCAGCTACATACTGTTTATACCAGCTACATTATACTGTTTATACCAACTACATACTGTTTACACCAGCTACATACTGTTTATACCAGCTACATACTGTTTACACCAGCTACATACTGTTTATACCAGCTACATACTGTTTACACCAGCTACATACTGTTTACACCAGCTACATTATACTGTTTACACCAGCTACATACTGTTTACACCAGCTACATACTGTTTATACCAGCTACATACTGTTTACACCAGCTACATACTGTTTACACCAGCTACATACTGTTTATACCAGCTACATACTGTTTACACCAGCTACATACTGTTTATACCAGCTACATACTGTTTACACCAGCTACATACTGTTTACACCAGCTACATTATACTGTTTACACCAGCTACATACTGTTTACACCAGCTACATACTGTTTATACCAGCTACATACTGTTTACACCAGCTACATACTGTTTACACCAGCTACATACTGTTTACACCAGCTACATACTGTTTACACCAGCTACATACTGTTTACACCAACTACATTATACTGTTTACACCAGCTACATACTGTTTACACCAGCTACATACTGTTTACACCAGCTACATACTGTTTATACCAGCTACATTATACTGTTTATACCAACTACATACTGTTTACACCAGCTACATACTGTTTATACCAGCTACATACTGTTTACACCAGCTACATTATACTGTTTACACCAGCTACATACTGTTTACACCAGCTACATTATACTGTTTACACCAGCTACATACTGTTTACACCAGCTACATACTGTTTACACCAGGGCCCCGTTCCCCGTACCTGGATAACTGAGTTAGCCGGATAACTTTCGGTGAAGTCTGACTTAAGCCGGACTTTCCGGTTCCCCGTACCTGGATTGTCCAAATCACCATGACAACAGATCCAAAAGTTTGAGCCTGGTCGAAAGCAGGGTTTAAGTTCAAGTTAGCCGGATGAACCATCGCCACGCCCCCGCAAAGAAGTGACAGCGCGTTTCCTGAAATTATTCCCACAGTCTAGGATCTGCGTTATACCATTCTGAATTACGTTTTTGTGCTCCATTCTTCCAGAGGGGTCTTTTGAAATGTAAAATAGACCCAAAATGCTGATACTAAATTCACTTTGTCCTAAATAATGCACGTTATATACCGTGGCGCTCGCTCGGTGCGATGTACACATTATGTGGTTATTTTAATTGTAACTGGGATTAAGATGTCTGATGAGATGCGCTGTTTGACGGATTTGAGAAATTGAATGAGCCGTTGACGTCACATTAATGAATGAGCATAAAGAGATAAAACTTCATTCAAAATAAAGAATATTCTAAACACGGGTCTCTCGTTCATTAATGTATAAACAATGAATTTATCCCATCTGGCACAGTGGCGCAGCGGTAGTGCTCAATCCTGGCAACCCGGCGACCGATGTTCGAAACCCCGTGTTTCCAATATAATTTTTTGGAATATAATATTAATGATTATACGCCAAAGTAGCCTAGTTTTAAGTTAAAATATTATAAATCTACATGCATTGAGGATGTCATTCTTTATATAGCTCTCAACGTGCACCAAATTGAATTATTCCTACATCGCAAAAAGAAGGGAAAGACTAGGTTTCGAACCCCGGTCGTCTGCGTGAAAGTCAAAAGAAGAACCCGTTACACCACAGTGGAGATAAGTAAAAGATCGACCTTACATCAATCAATGGGTAAGAGAGCCGTATTGTTATTCTGTATAACAGTTTAACGAATTATTTTCGCTAGCAAGATCTCATTTGATTATTCAATCCAGCAGGCAAGTTTAAAGAAATATAATCTGATTGATTGAGGTAATGAGGGACTTAAAATTAGCCTATAGATAACGCATTTAACTTGTCGGCGAGGCGATTGAGCCGTACTGCAATATGTTAATAAAGTTTTAAATCAATTAATCAATCAATGCCGCTAGAGAATCAGGATCTCTGCTATCGATACGTGCTGGCTTTTCAACTGGAGCGGCCGCGCGCACTAATCCTGGGTCTCAAGTCTGGTTTGAGTTAACGAGACTGAATCCACCTTCGAGGAACAGGAAAATCCCGGCTTCAAACATCGGGTTAACTGAATCTGGATAATGACATCTTGATCGACTTAGTTGAACCAGGTACGGGGAACAGGGCCCAGCTACATTATACTGTTTATACCAACTACATACTGTTTACACCAGCTACATACTGTTTATACCAGCTACATACTGTTTACACCAGCTACATACTGTTTACACCAGCTACATTATACTGTTTACACCAGCTACATACTGTTTACACCAGCTACATACTGTTTACACCAGCTACATACTGTTTACACCAGCTACATTATACTGTTTACACCAGCTACATACTGTTTACACCAGCTACATTATACTGTTTACACCAGCGACATACTGTTTACACCAGCTACATACTGTTTACACCAGCTACATACTGTTTACACCAGCTACATACTGTTTATACCAGCTACATACTGTTTACACCAGCTACATACTGTTTACACCAGCTACATACTGTTTACACCAGCTACATACTGTTATATGCCGTATTTGCTATCGCGTTACGCTCTGAGCCTTATGAGATATACTATCTCCTATGATACCTAATGTATCTCCCACGAACAAAAAATACATGCACCACACCTGTATGGGGCTCCGCCCCCATGGTGGCACCGCCCATATAGCAGTGACTCTGGTCACCACACATCCTTCCTCTATTTTCGTCCCAGCGTACTTGGATGCGTGCACCGTACGATAACTAGTAGGATGAAAAGATCAGAGTCATAATGTTGGAAGCTTACCGGAGGTTGCTGGCCCCTGGCATCTTCGACGCATGTTTTCGGCGACACGACGGGCCTGTGTTGATGTTCCTTGTTTGATGACAGCACATCGAGGTTCAGCTGTACAAGACTGGCTGTCGGGCCAGCTTGTACTCAGGTAGGCCCTGTGTCTTCAGGCATGGGTATTAGTGTTAGTAATGCTGGTTTGTTTTGTTAACACAACCATGTTGTGTGTTGGCGCCGGGGGCAGGATGGTTTGGTGAACGTTCTCTGCAGGGAACGGTTTCCAAGCTGTCTTGGGCGTGCTGCTAAAACATCTAATGCTATGCTACATGCTATCGCTAATGCCGCATGCTATTACTACTGCTAATTGCTATGCTGTTTTAATGTCTCCGCCGTGAGATGTTGTCACTCTCCCTCTTCTTGCCCGGTTCATCAATGAAGGTCAGTCGGTAGCTGTTGTGGTTTTTTTTGCTGAGTCTTATTTACCTTTTTCGGGTAAATGGGTTGACAACAGGGTAGGCCGTGGCTAGGTTTCCTAGCCAGGTATTTTACCTTGTGTTCCGGCGGGGTTTGTTGAACGGTGTTCCCATCTGGGTTGGCGTCGGGTAGTGGGGCTATGGGTCCAGCCGACATGGTAAACATGTTGCGTGTCTGTGCACAGGCAATTGTTGTCTTGGGTCCCACATCGCCTGGCGCTAGGCTGCAGTAGTATAAGGGCAGGGCCGCCTGGGAGAAATGTGAGGCCCTGTGCGTTTTTAGACGCGAGGCCCCCCACCTCCTGGGGCGGCCCTGTGTAGGGGGCTATTGTTTCGTTTTGTCACTCTGCTATGAGAAGGTCTGTCTTGCTACAGTTTTCTCTCTTCTCAACCATTCATACTGACGGTCAATCGGTATACTGGGGGAGTAGTGCGGGGGGGGGCTTTGTTTACCTTTTTTGGTAAATGGGCTAAACTAGGGCTGGTGTCCTGTTGTGAATATTTTGAATGAAGGCGGGACTGGTCCGTCTCCCCTTAACTTTGTGTATATGGGTTTGCTCATTCTACAGTATTTTGTGGTTTAGCTTTTTTATTCATTTAACCCTTTCATGGTGCACACCACAGTGGAGGGTGCTGTTTGCAATCACCACTGTGGCTCCGTGTTAACATCAGTCCTTTGTTTTTGATATATTGAAACAATGCCCCGCCCGGCCGACACCATGGGTGGGTCGGCCTGGCGAGTGGCTGGTGGGCTGTTAAGGCTTGTACCGCCACGGTATGGAATTGGCAACGATTAGAACTGTGTTCGAATTGCTGTTTTTTTCTATTAGAAAAATGGTGTTGACGTTATTAGCTTTGACCCAGCCGCAAGCTATAACCGCTCAGGGTTCCCCTCTCCGCAGGGGATTTTGGTCTTCTGCTGGAGCGCGGGCGGTATTGTCCTAGGCCCTACACCACCTCACACCGCGCAGCCAGAAGAAGAGAGAGCATGGCCTCGTCAGCGGCGATGACGGGGCCCTCGACAGGCGGCCATGTTTTTCCCCCGCCAGAGGTATCCTGGGCGTCGATTCGACAGGTGTCCACAAGGCCGACAGCCTTGGCGGCCGAGGGATCGGCCATGTAGGATGGGTTCGGCTTGAACAAACAAGCCGTCACCGTCCTGCCGCGAGCAGCCCGCTCTCCGATCGCTCCCTTCCCCAACACCAGCGGAAGAAGTGGGCTCTGATTGTTTCCTTTGGCTGCGGGCCGCGTGCCTTCATTGATGCGCGGGCGGCCCCCCTTTTCGCTTCTCATGGGGACAGGGGCTGACACCCAGTTTATGGCTGAGCCTGGGTCTGTCCGTGAGAATGTTGTGCTGTCAAGCGGCTCCCACACCTTGATCTGTGTTGGTTGAGCCTGGTGTTACGTCTGTCAACTTAAGTGTTGTCAGCAGGGGGGCTCGAAACCTTTTGAGGCACACAGTGCGGGCTTCCCCGGCCTCGCCTTCGCCAGGCCTGGTATCATGTTGGTGCCTCCCACTCCTGGAATATTGGCAAGTGGTCGCAGCTCACATGATTTGGGGTGGTAGTAATATCACTGCAGGGCTACGGTGTGTAGGAACCCATGGGGGCCTTACACCTTGCATGTCCGGCTGCAGAACAACTCCTTCAGCATGTTCTGGATGGGTGTTCAGTGGGGGGGCTTTTTTCATCGGAAGCCCCCCGTATCAGACCGGCCCTTTCTGTCGGGGTTCCCCCTTGGGTGCGATTGCCTCGTGGGTGGTGTCAGGGTCAGGTGTTCCGACACGGAACGCGCTCCTCGCACGGTTCCAGGTTTGGCTACGCACAGCGGGGGGACCGGGCCAACTATCTACGGTTCCTAGCGGACCTGCGCCACGTGACGGCGGGTGCGTTGGGAGTGTCGTCACATATGACTACGGCAGTATCATATGTCAAGGTGGATGGAGAGAACGCTGAGGCGGGGACTTGTGTTTACACAACCCCACCCGTTTTCAGGTTTGGTACAGACCCTATTGTCGGGGTCTCCAGCTGTGACAGCTCTGGTCAACGAGATCCAATCTCTGTGGACGAAGCAAGCCATCGTCGTGGCGTTCTCCTCCCGGTGTTCTCTGCCCGAGAAGTCGGGAGGGAGGGGTGTAAGACCCAGGCTGGACCTGTCCCATGGGAAGGTTCAGCATTTTTTGGATCGTCTCCTACCTGTTGAACACTGTCAGGTGGGGGTCTGGTTCTCCTCCATGGACCTGTAGGATGCGTATGCGCATCCCCGATCTTCCATCCTAGGGCTTACCTACGCTTCCTTTGCAGGGTTAGCGTATGAGTACCAGAGGCTGCCGTTCGGTTTTCTCTGGCTCCCCGCATCTTCACCAAGTGCGTGGAGGCCGCACTGGGGCCTCTGCGTCGTCCGGGGTTACGGAGTGTTCTGCCCTGATGACGTTCTGGTCCTTCGCGGTCAAGGTGGATCGTCAGGTCTCGTACCAGGCAGGTCTCTACCAGCCTGGGGTTGCTGTAGACTGGATGTAGAGTATTCCTCTTCCCAGTCAACGGTTGGAGGGCTATGGGCATCCATCTCAGAGCGTGTTGTCAACACGCTCGGGAGGTTCCGTCCTAGGACGGTTACGGCGCTGTCTCACGTCGCGTTTTCACCGACGCCTCCCTCGCTGGTGATGCATCGGGCCAACGCAGTAGGGGGCAGCTGGCAAACCATGCTGCCCGGTCTGCGCTACGTTCAATGTGTTGGTGTTGAAAGCGGTCCTTCTGGTCCACAAATGGTGTTGATCAGGACGGACGATACGACGTCAGTGTCGTGTATCGACAGACAGGGAGGAGTACGCTCCCCCTGTCTGCACCAGGCGGCGGGCGGCTGGCTATGGGCATCCTCCATCTGCGCGGCCTGAGGGCTCCCCACATCCCCGGCAGGGAGAATGTGGGTGCAGGTGTACTGTCGCGGGGCGGCCCTCATCCTGACGGGTGAGGATTGCGTCTGGACATGGCCAGGCAGGTCTGGGACCGATGCCGTGCCGCCAGGGATTCTTCCCCATACATCTGTTAGGTCAGTTGTTGGGACGGGTACGTTGAGGGGCGCAGGTTCTTGATCCTGATGGTGTTACCATCTGGAATGCGCATGCTCCCTCCACTGTCGCGCTTACGCGGGCAGATGACGTATGTTCCAAGTGTGGTGTAAGGCGGGGGGCCGGGACTCAGTCTCCTGCCCCCTGGATGCTGTCCTTAGTTACCTCCAGTCTCTCCTTGATAGACTGTCGGCTTCGACGGTGAGGGTATATGCAGCAGCTATATCCTCCTATCATGAGGGGTTTGAGGGGATGTCTTGTTCAGCCACCCTCTTGTGAAGCGTTTCCTGCTTGGCGCTCCGCTTACGCGGGCAGATGACGTATGTTCCAAGTGTGGTGTAAGGCGGGGGGCCGGGACTCAGTCTCCTGCCCCCTGGATGCTGTCCTTAGTTACCTCCAGTCTCTCCTTGATAGACTGTCGGCTTCGACGGTGAGGGTATATGCAGCAGCTATATCCTCCTATCATGAGGGGTTTGAGGGGATGTCTTGTTCAGCCACCCTCTTGTGAAGAGTTTCCTGCTTGGCGCTCGACGCGTTAAGCCGGTGCAACGCTCCTTGGCTCCGACTTGGGATCTTCAATTGGTCCTCGGTCGGTTGTCCTTGGCCCCGTTTGAGCCGCTCGAGCAGGCGCCGTTGGGACAGCTGTCCTTCGAGACCGCGTTCCTTCTGGCTGTCACTTCCGCTAAACGCATAGGTGAGCTCTGTGCTCTCTCGGTACGTCCAGAGTGCCTGTCTTTTCGGACCGATTACGGTGTCACTCTGCGACCTAATCCTGCTTTCGTGCCTAAGAATATCCGGAGTTCCTTCCGCTCCCGGGATATTGTGGTTCAGGCGTTTCGTCCTCCTCCTCACACTAGTGAGTTAGATGCGGGCCTTCACCTGTCATGTCCAGTCCGTGCTTGGGGATTTACCTCAGCCGTACTCAGGATTTCAGGGTTACCGACCAGCTTTTTGTCTGTTACGGTGGGGCTCGTGCTGGTAAGGCACTGTCGGAGCAGCGCCTGTCCCATTGGTTGTGCGAGGGTGTTACCCTCTGCTACACGTTGGCTGGGCAGGATCCCCCTGGGGGCGTCAGGGCGCACTCCACTCGTGGGGTGGCTGCCTCTGCCGCTCTCCTGGGTGGGGCCTCGGTGGAGGCCATCTGTGCTGCAGCTTCATGGTCCTCCCCGGGCTCCTTTGTAAGGTTTTTCCTCATGGACATGACCGGGGGTTCTGTCTCCCAGGCGGTTCTGGGGTCTGTGGCCTTTCCTGCTTCCCGTCCTTTGGTCGGGTAGCAGGAGTGTATGGGTATGGGCCACAGTGTGTTGAGTCACACGTGGTTCCGCCTGTACGGTGTGTTCAAGGGGTTCTAGTTTCCCTCTTGTTCGCATTCAGGTGGAGTTGACTGCGCCCCCCCTTCATTAGGGAGGATGGGGTGACAGGGCTCCCCGCACCCCTTGATGTGGGCTTACGGGTCCTCAGGGGGTACATTTGTCGGGCTTCGCGTCCGCTCTTCCCCATATCTCATAAGGCTCAGAGCGGAACGCGATATACGGCATATAACGGTAGGTTATGTAGATAACCTAGTTATATTAGTATTGGCTGAGCGTTCCGCTCTGCGCGGCCCTGAGTTCCCTCTTGAGGAATCTTTTCCTGGGACGGGTTTTTTGGCGAGGAAGGATGTGTGGTGACCAGAGTCACTGCTATATGGGCGGTGCCACCATGGGGGCGGAGCCCCATACAGGTGTGGTGCATGTATTTTTTGTACGTGGGAGATACATTAGGTATCATAGGAGATAGTATATCTCATAAGGCTCAGAGCGGAACGCTCAGCCAATACTAATATAACTAGGTTATCTACATAACCTACCGTTTACACCAGCTACATTATACTGTATATACCAGCTACATACTGTTTACACCAGCTACATTATACTGTTTATACCAGCTACATACTGTTTACACCAGCTACATACTGTTTACACCAGCTACATACTGTTTATACCAGCTACATACTGTTTATACCAGCTACATACTGTTTACACCAGCTACATACTGTTTATACCAGCTACATACTGTTTACACCAGCTACATACTGTTTATACCAGCTACATACTGTTTATACCAGCTACATACTGTTTACACCAGCTACATACTGTTTACACCAGCTACATACTGTTTATACCAGCTACATACTGTTTATACCAGCTACATACTGTTTACACCAGCTACATACTGTTTATACCAGCTACATACTGTTTATACCAGCTACATACTGTTTATACCAGCTACATACTGTTTACACCAGCTACATACTGTTTATACCAGCTACATACTGTTTATACCAGCTACATACTGTTTATACCAGCTACATACTGTTTACACCAGCTACATACTGTTTACACCAGCTACATACTGTTTACACCAGCTACATACTGTTTACACCAGCTACATACTGTTTATACCAGCTACATACTGTTTATACCAGCTACATACTGTTTATACCAACTACATACTGTTTACACCAGCTACATACTGTTTATACCAGCTACATTATACTGTTTACACCAGCTACATACTGTTTACACCAGCTACATTATACTGTTTACACCAGCTACATACTTTTTATACCAGCTACATACTGTTTACACCAGCTACATACTGTTTACACCAGCTACATTATACTGTTTATACCAACTACATACTGTTTACACCAGCTACATACTGTTTATACCAGCTACATACTGTTTACACCAGCTACATACTGTTTACACCAGCTACATTATACTGTTTACACCAGCTACATACTGTTTATACCAGCTACATACTGTTTACACCAGCTACATACTGTTTACACCAGCTACATTATACTGTTTACACCAGCTACATACTGTTTACACCAGCTACATACTGTTTACACCAGCTACATACTGTTTACACCAGCTACATTATACTGTTTACACCAGCTACATACTGTTTACACCAGCGACATACTGTTTATACCAGCTACATACTGTTTACACCAGCTACATACTGTTTACACCAGCTACATTATACTGTTTACACCAGCTACATACTGTTTACACCAGCTACATACTGTTTATACCAGCTACATTATACTGTTTACACCAGCTACATACTGTTTACACCAGCTACATACTGTTTATACCAGCTACATTATACTGTTTACACCAGCTACATACTGTTTACACCAGCTACATACTGTTTATACCAGCTACATACTGTTTACACCAGCTACATTATACTGTTTACACCAGCTACATACTGTTTACACCAGCTACATTATACTGTTTACACCAGCGACATACTGTTTACACCAGCTACATTATACTGTTTACACCAGCTACATACTGTTTACACCAGCTACATTATACTGTTTATACCAGCTACATACTGTTTACACCAGCTACATACTGTTTACACCAGCTACATACTGTTTACACCAGCTACATTATACTGTTTACACCAGCTACATACTGTTTACACCAGCTACATACTGTTTACACCAGCTACATACTGTTTACACCAGCTACATTATACTGTTTACACCAGCTACATACTGTTTACACCAGCGACATACTGTTTATACCAGCTACATTATACTGTTTATACCAGCTACATACTGTTTACACCAGCTACATACTGTTTACACCAGCTACATACTGTTTACACCAGCTACATACTGTTTACACCAGCTACATTATACTGTTTACACCAGCTACATACTGTTTACACCAGCTACATACTGTTTATACCAGCTACATTATACTGTTTACACCAGCTACATACTGTTTATACCAGCTACATACTGTTTACACCAGCTACATTATACTGTTTACACCAGCTACATACTGTTTACACCAGCTACATTATACTGTTTACACCAGCGACATACTGTTTACACCAGCTACATTATACTGTTTACACCAGCTACATACTGTTTACACCAGCTACATTATACTGTTTATACCAGCTACATACTGTTTACACCAGCTACATACTGTTTACACCAGCTACATACTGTTTACACCAGCTACATTATACTGTTTACACCAGCTACATACTGTTTACACCAGCTACATTATACTGTTTACACCAGCGACATACTGTTTACACCAGCTACATTATACTGTTTACACCAGCTACATACTGTTTACACCAGCTACATTATACTGTTTATACCAGCTACATACTGTTTACACCAGCTACATACTGTTTACACCAGCTACATACTGTTTACACCAGCTACATTATACTGTTTACACCAGCTACATACTGTTTACACCAGCTACATTATACTGTTTACACCAGCGACATACTGTTTATACCAGCTACATACTGTTTACACCAGCTACATACTGTTTACACCAACTACATACTGTTTACACCAGCTACATTATACTGTTTACACCAGCTACATACTGTTTACACCAGCTACATTATACTGTTTACACCAACTACATACTGTTTACACCAGCTACATTATACTGTTTACACCAGCTACATACTGTTTACACCAGCTACATACTGTTTACACCAGCTACATACTGTTTACACCAGCTACATACTGTTTATACCAGCTACATACTGTTTACACCAGCTACATACTGTTTACACCAGCTACATTATACTGTTTACACCAGCTACATACTGTTTACACCAGCTACATTATACTGTTTATACCAGCTACATACTGTTTATACCAGCTACATACTGTTTACACCAGCTACATACTGTTTACACCAGCTACATTATACTGTTTACACCAGCTACATACTGTTTACACCAGCTACATATTGTTTACACCAGCTACATACTGTTTACACCAGCTACATACTGTTTACACCAGCTACATTATACTGTTTACACCAGCTACATACTGTTTACACCAGCTACATTATACTGTTTATACCAGCTACATACTGTTTACACCAGCTACATTATACTGTTTACACCAGCTACATACTGTTTACACCAGCTACATACTGTTTACACCAGCGACATACTGTTTACACCAGCTACATACTGTTTACACCAGCTACATACTGTTTACACCAGCTACATACTGTTTACACCAGCTACATTATACTGTTTACACCAGCTACATACTGTTTACACCAGCTACATACTGTTTACACCAGCTACTGTTTACACCAGCTACATTATACTGTTTACACCAGCTACATACTGTTTACACCAGCTACATACTGTTTACACCAGCTACATACTGTTTACACCAGCTACATACTGTTTACACCAGCTACATACTGTTTATACCAGCTACATACTGTTTACACTGTATGTACAGTATATAATGTTAACACCAGCTATGTGCAGTATATAATGTTAACACCAGCTGTGTGTACAGTATATAATGTTAACACCAGCTATATGTACAGTATATAATGTTACAGCTATATGTACAGTATATAATGTTAACACCAGCTGTATGTACAGTATATAATGTTACAGCTATATTTACAGTATATAATGTTACAGCTATATGTACAGTATATAATGTTAACACCAGCTATGTACAGTATATAATGTTAACACCAGCTGTATGTACAGTATATAATGTTACAGCTGTATGTACAGTATAATGTTACAGCTATATGTACAGTATATAATGTTACAGCTGTATGCACAGTATATAATGTTAACACCAGCTATATTTACAGTATATACTGTTACAGCTATATGTACAGTACATAATGTTAACACCAGCTATATGTACAGTATATAATGTCACAGCTATATATAATGTTATATAGTATAATGGGTACATCACTAACTAGCTTCAGGGCCCATCATTGCACTTTATACAGCATGGCTGACCTAATCGAAAAGTTAAATCTATCTAATGACACGTTTTAACCTATTGCTAACTAACGTTGATGATAATATACATTCTACATGCTGTTGTGACATGTTAGTGATGTTAATACTTGAATATGTTTGAAAATTAAATCGCAAATGTAACTTAAACTCACGTTAGCTTTGTGATATTTACTCCACTAACATAATGCAGTTAGAAGTAGTTCCCTCAAACAGTATAACCAAGCACAATACAAACAATATAAACAAACTAACTATTAAAATGGTACACTACCAATAAAACATGAAGGCACTTATAGGCGTCATTTACCCATTGATTGATTGATTGATTGATTGAAAAGTTTATTAACAGATTGCAGAATGGGTACAGTACAGTACAGCTCAATACATACAATTGTTAAGGGGATGCAGACCAGAGAAAGACTTTCGTCTTGTTTACATCAGGGTCCTCCATTTTCAGTTCATCATAACATATATGACATACATGACATACAGATAGACAGTACTGCTACATCTATACATTTATGACATATCAGATTTGCAAATACAGTACTGTTTGTGATACAAAAGTGTCCAGAAAAAGAGTGTATATACATTTGGCGTAGAAACTGTACATTGGAGGAGGTTGTTGGGTGGGGTGGGGTTGGGTGGGTGGGTGAGGGCTGTACATTGGAGGTGGGGGGGGGGGTTGGGTAGGGGACACACACACATTTTACACTGTACATTGGAATACTGACAAAGCCTTACTTGGTCATTTACTGTACATTTACATACTGTACAACTAGGTTAGGACATTTGTAGGGGCCAGTTTCGAATTGCAGTCTCACGTAGGTGTTTTTTGAGAGTGTTTTTGAAAGTGGGTAGTGATTCACATTCCTTTACAGCTTTATGGGCGTTCCACATTGATGTGGCATAATTGCGAAACGTGTTTAGTCCCTTGTTTGAGCCGAATCTGGGTTTTACATGATTTGTGGAGCTCCCTCTGGTGTTGTGATCGTGGTATTCACTGACCTTTGGGAAGTATTTTGACATGTACAAGGGTACCGGACTACCGGCTTGTACCCACCTGAAAGAATAAATTAAAACAAAGAGTGGCTGGTCTTCGTAGCTTTTCTTCATTCTCCGTGTAATAACTGCCAACTGAAGAACCCAGCGCGCATTTAAATACTGGTACGGTGGTACCAACTGTCTGGAACACAGCACGAGCCCCGTTTACTGGTACCACTAGCGCGAGCCCGAGATGCTTCCAGCTGCAGCTCCGGAGACCAGCGCTTACAAGCCCCGCACATACAAGCACCGCACATAGCAACCCCTCGCTTCCATTGGCTGATTTTGGTGACGTGATTTGGGTCCCACCCAATGGCTGAAGTTCTGCAGACGCCTCTCTGATTGGTTGGGCTCCATTTCTGCAGCCCCCTCTTTGATTGGTTGAGCGAAGCCCCTCTCTGATTGGTTTAGCTCGCCATGCGGTAAAATGCGGATGTTAATGTTATCATCTCAAGAAGATACAAATAAATATACTACCAGATTCGCGTTTATAACGTTATTTCGCGTGACTTCGCGGTTTATTCATAACGTTATGCACATTTCACAACACAGCCAGCTGTCAGAAACTGTACATTGTAACGTTATATGTTTATTCACGTAACGCTATTTCACGTGACGCGTTCAACTTGTTTACACTCCCCACTTACTGAAACTGTACCATGACGCACTCCCCACTTAACCCAGTTAATGCCTTAACTAGACAGTTAACAATATAACATTTAGATTAATTAACCCAGTTAATGCCTTAACTAGACAGTTAACAATATAACATTTAGATTAACACAGTTAATGCCTAACTAGACAGTTAACAATATAACATTTAGATAGAGAGGCTGGTGGTCAAGTCAAGAGTTTTATTTGTCACAAGTTGTTTATTTGCATACACGTTTATGGGACAGTTTTCTACACCTGACTGAACGGTCTGGGGACAAATGATTAAGGTGGGGTTACAATGATATCAAGGATGAATATGAAAAAGGGGATCTGATCTGATGGTACTTGTACTTTATAATGTGTTATATATGTATGTACATGGATTTTATGTCCGGATGGTATATCTATGGAATGGTCACTGTCTCTATCACACTCTCATATGTGCATGTTTAGCCGCATACAAGTATCTAGGATACACATATTCGTATGTGTACATAATAGGTTTACACACACTCATATGCACAAGGCTAAGTTATACATGTCAGGGGCACACATACATGCACATACTCACTTATAGGAAATAGGCATACACACACCTACATATACACATAGTTGAGGTATAGGCTCTCACTGACACATATGGGGGATATACATGTACATAGGAGACACACACATACGTAGCTGAGACGCACATATATATGCACACCTGAGATATACACTCACATAGGGGGCGGAGGCACACATGGATACGAGACACACACAAGAGATAGGAGTACAGTCGCATACCTGGAAGATGCACACACACACACATGTGAGGCATGTACACATGCTTACGTACACAGCCCTCACCCAACCCACCCAACCCCACCCCACCAACCTCCTCCAATGTACAGTTTCTACGCCAAATGTATATACACTCCTTTTCTGGACACTTTTGTATCACAAACAGTACTGTATTTGCAAATCTGATATGTCATAAATGTATAGATGTAGCAGTACTGTCTATCTGTATGTCATGTATGTCATATATGTTATGATGAATTGAAAATGGGGGACCCTGATGTAAACAAGATGAAAGTCTTTCTCTGGTCTGCATCCCCTTAACAATTGTATGTATTGAGATGTACTGTACTGTACCCATTCTGCAATCTGTTAATAAACTTTTCAATCAATCAATCAATCAATTCAATCAATCAATCAATCAATACACGTACCCACATACATATGTTGGAGACACACATGCATGCATGCTATCATGCACACCTACATGTGTCTGGGACGCTTTCTCTCACATGCAATATGGAGAAGGGTGGCATCCCGATAGAGGATGCAGCACATACCTGCTCGCAGGTAGATCGGTCTACATGCAAAGTATATATATCAGGGATGTATACGCACAATGTATAGTATAGTATTTTTCTTTTTTTCGTAAGTCTTTTTTATTTTCCATGTCAGTTGTACCCATTCTGCAATCTGTTAATAAACTTTTCAATCAATCAATCAATCAATTCAATCAATCAATCAATCAATACACGTACCCACATACATATGTTGGAGACACACATGCATGCATGCTATCATGCACACCTACATGTGTCTGGGACGCTTACCGAACACTGTGACCTCATTTTCTTCTTCTAAATTCATGCTATATTATGTTATTATGTTATTTGATACTATCTTGTCTAGCACAGTCTCTGGAGCGTAACAGTAAGAAGCATTTTGTATGAAAGTATTCTGTACTTCTGTATGACAACTATTAAAGAACTTGAACTTGAACTTGAGTTGTTAATGTATTTGTATGAGTCCTTTACATGTTTTGTATGTTCTTACAAAAAAGAAAAAGGCAAATCTTGGAAGTTGCATATGGTGATGTGGAAAGAGATGTTTTGAATATTGGAGAGATTTGTGCAAAAAATATCAAAAAAAAAAAAAAAAAAAAATGCGGGTGGTCGTGCCCGCAAAGATGTGCATAATACAATAGTAATAACATATAATAGAATCCAATAGAACGACATTGTGCAATAAAACAAGTAAACAGAGTAGGGCATATCGGTATATGTACATAAGTTATTTACAGAGCATGGTAGGACATGCTAGGTCCTGTGGTAGTGCAATATTAGCTACGGATGAGGCACTGGGTCTTTATGTACATGCTATATTGGTGGTCAATGTCACTTCGGATTGCTACGACACATCTCTACTGCTTGTGACAGGCTGTGGTGCGTTCCAGACTTTACTCCTGTTGGGAAACTATAGCGATGGTCTGTGCTCACCACACTTTTCTTCGGCCTCCCCGCAGCGAGCCGTCGTCGACCCCCGAGCTTCATTTTACGACGGGCAACAGAGGTGGGTTGAGCCGCTATACTTGGCCCAGCACGGTTAGCGACTCGCCTGAGTGCGTGTGCACGTTTTGATGCATGGCTGATACCAGAGCGGCCGAAGGTGTGTAGCGCTGACAGCAGCTTGGAGGGATTCCCCTTCAGCTGATTGAAGGTCTTTATCATGGCTTTATCATCACCACCCTCTGTAGAGCCTCTTGCTCTGCCTTTGTGCAGCTGGATAACCACACAGACTTCACACAGACTGTCTGTACAATACTGCTGTAGGCCTATAATACTTATGTAAATAAGTAAGGCAATTGAAATATATCTGCAGTACAGCTCAATACACACAATTGTTAAGGGGATGCAGACCAGAGAAAGACTTCCGTCTTGTTTACATCAGGGTCCCCCATTTTCAATTCATCATAAATGTACAGTTCCCTCCCCCTTGTATATATTTACTGTATGTCACAAATGTAACAGTACTGCATGGTCTGCATCCCCTTAACAATTGTGTGTATTGAGCTGTACTGCATTCTGCAATCTGTTAATAAAGTTTTCAATCAATCAATCAATCAATCAATCAATCAATCAATCAATCAATCGGTCACTGTACCCATTCTGCAATCTGTTAATAAAGTTTTCAATCAATCAATCAATCAATCAATCAATCAATCGGTCAGGTCACGTGTACCCATTCTACAATCTGTTAATAAAGTTTTCAATCAATCAATCAGGGCCTGTGGTCACGTGTACCCATTCGGCAATCTGTTAATAAAGTTTTCAATCAATCAATCAATCTGTTAATAAAGTTTTCAATCAATCAATCAATGAATCAATGAATCAATCAATCAATCAATCAATCAATCAATCAATCAATCCCGCAGTGCAACGTGACCCAAATCATACGGCAATCTGTTAATAAAGTTTTCAATCAATCAATCAATCCCGCAGTGCAACGTGCAACGTGACCCAAAATCACGTGACCAAAATCAGCCAATGGAAGCGAGGGGTTGCTATGTGCGGGCTTGTATGTGCGGGGCTTGTACGCGCTGGTCTCCGGAGCTGCAGCTGGGTACTATTGGCGAGCCCACCAAATCAGGACGCGGGTAGCATGAATACTTTTCCCTGAGCCAGTTGTACTTCCGCGTTCGGTTTGCGCGATCTGATTGGCCACTGACGTTTGGCACACACACACACACACACACACACGCACACACACACACACGCACACACACACGCACACGCCGCGCATCGCAGAAACACGCACACACACACACACACATGCCGCGCATCGCAGAAACACACACAGACACAGTGCAGTTAAAACCTCTCTAGAAGGGAAAGTGAAATTTACCAAGCCTATAACTAGTTGTTAAAGCCCGGGTAGGGTGACCATATTTTGATTTCCAAAAAAGAGGACATGCTGGCCCCAGCCTCGAGATACTTTGCACAATCGAAGCGGGCATGGCCACCTTCATTTCACTATGTATTGTGTACTGTACTGTATGTGATGAATAAACCTCTTGAATCTTGAATCTCTACTCAAAGTTTACTCAAAGATGCCTTTATTGTTTTAACATATGCTTGGAAACATGTACCCAGAAAAGTGAAAAAAAATTTTACTTGAACTTGAGGACTGCATACTTTTTTTGCAAAGCTTATCTTTATACTTTATGCTTATAGCACATGCATAAGCCTGGTCTCTTTTGAAAGATAACATTCTGAAGTTTTGTACACAATAAAGAAAAATCACTTTTAGTGCTAATGAATAACATAGGGCTGAACATGAGTTGAACTTGTGTACTCACGTTTTTGTGTAGTAGTTGAAATATTCCAAAATAATATATATATATTTTTTGTATAAGCTGGAAAACACAGCAAATCCATAGCCTGAATGTGTTGTCGAGCTTTAATTATCAATAAGGTAGGATATCTGGAACACACAAACACACTATTTTTTAAATCACATGCCATGAAACTCTGGGACCTGGCTGAATTTAAGACTGCACAAATCATGTTTAAAGCACGAAACAATTCACTCCCGGGTAACATCCAAAAATTCTGTTATAGAGAGGGGGGTTACAATTTAGAGGAGAGTCTAACTTCAAGAAACAGGCTGTTCATTCAACAATGTATGTATATTTCAGTTTGTGGAGTGAATATGAGTTGCATAAGATATAGATGGCAGGCCGAGTGTGTCTAAAGTGAACTTGATTGATCTACGTTGGGAGACTACACAATTCTTTGTGTGTGATATCTAGTTATTATGTTGAGTCAAAATACGTTTGTTGGCCAGCCGTCTGGTGGTCATTGGTTATTGTAATCTTACATTTAAATTAAATGTTTGCTCATGCATATCTTTGGACACCTCTAGCTGATAAACCAATCAGGATACAGAAACGGGAATTAGGGACCCCAAAATTGTCAACAAGAACAACGGAGAATGGATCTGACTGGAACGCTAGCTGGATTATACATTGCAACATGAGACAGTAAATACTATTGTAATAAAACTTTCAAAACTATGTTCAATTTGTGTATTGTTTTGTTACTATAAGATTGTATTTCGCACTGTATTAAGCCATACCGACGTCACAGATGAGCTTTAGATGGTTAACGTGATATTAACGTTAGATCTATCCGACCTAAATACTATTGTAATAAAACGTTCAAAACTATGTTCAACTTGTGTTTTGTTTCTTACTATAAGATTGTATTTCGCACTGTATTAAGCCATACCGACGTCAGGTGAGCTTGCTAGCAATTAGATGGATAACGTGATATTAACGTTAGATCTAACCGACCACAATTTGATTCGAAATGTATTACATACCTCACTTTGTTGGTCTCTCACGAAAGTCTTTCTCTGGTCTGCATCCCCTTAACAATTGTGTTTATTGAGCCGTACTGTATTGTACCCATTCTGCAATCTGTTAACCGTTTTCAATCAATGTCAGACGTCCTCTCTATAAAAAAAACGATTGAATTGCTCAGAATTTAAAATTATGTCCCCAATAGGACATAATAATATTAATATTATTCCCCAGTATGACACAATAAACACAGAATGAATGCTACCAAAGAGAATGCTATATGCAATTTGCTAATATACGTAACATAGCCCGCAGGAAGGCAAAGTTGACAAACACCACAAAAGGTTTGTACCAAAATGCAATTTATTTTAAACTATGATACATGATTAATGTATTTTTTTACTGGACTGGCCCTGTAATTTGCCCTTAAGGTGAAAACTAGCAATATGGGTGTAAGAAAATGTGTATTAATCCTGTAACATGAGTCAAGGTCAGATCTAGCCTGGAATAGAGAACAGAATGTTGATTTTTTGATGTTCAAGTTTCTTTATTAGTTGTCATACAGAAGTACAGAATACTTTTATATAAAATGCTTCTTTCTGTTTTGCTCCAGAGATTGTGCTAGATAAAAATAGATAAGTATAAAATAGAAGTCAAGTACGTAGACAAGTGTTCAATATATACATACAATGTACAATGCAGAGTAGAAAAGTAACTGAGTTACAATACAATATACTATACAGTACAATGCAGAAATGGGATGAGGTACAATTTAGGTACAATAAACAGTAAGGTGTAATGAGGTATGGGTTGTAGTGCAAATTCTTTGCCAATAAATATAAAGTGTGTTTAGGTGTTCTAAAGTGGGTGCTGCAGTGAGTTGTTTGTTTAAAGTGAGTGTGTGCGTGTGGATGTGTGTGCTGTGAGTGCATTTGATGGTTGTTACATAGTGTTATTGTCATTTGTATGTGTGTAATGTGTAACTAGTACAGTGGAGGGGTGTCCAGTCCAGGGCCCAGAGAGTAGAGAGCTGTGTGAGTCGTCCCCGGACAGCTTATGTGAGAGGATGACCATCCTTGTTCAAAAGTTGAGCTCTTGCAGATTAGCCTGGCCCCACTTCTATCCAGAACAATATATATATATATATAAGGGGACTGCACATTGTTTATTCACTGTGCTGTTTACCATGGCCTCTCATTCAATCATGATATTCATTGTTTTGGGAAATACAGGTCCTGCAGTTGCCACTCTGATAATGGTTCTTGATATAGAGCAGGGCCGGGTCCTACTAATCACCCCAAAGTACCAGAAAATACCAGAAAATACCAGAAACTACCCCAAAATACCCCAAAGTATACCCCAAAATACCAGAAACTACCCCAAAATACCCCAAAATACCAGAAAATACCAGAAACTACCCCAAACTACCCCAAAGTATACCCCAAAATACCAGAAACTACCCCAAAATACCAGAAAATACCAGAAACTACCCCAAAATACCCCAAAGTATACCCCAAAATACCAGAAACTACCCCAAAATACCCCAAAATACCAGATAATACCAGAAAATACCAGAAACTACCCCAAAATACCCCAAAGTATACCCCAAAATACCAGAAACTACCCCAAAATACCCCAAAGTATACCCCAAAATACCAGAAACTACCCCAAAATACCAGAAACTACCCCAAAATACCCCAAGGTATACCCCAAAATACCAGAAACTACCCCAAAATACCCCAAAGTATACCCCAAAATACCAGAAACTACGCCAAAATACCCCAAAATACCAGAAAATACCAGAAAATACCAGAAACCACCCCAAAATACCCCAAAGTATACCCCAAAATACCAGAAACTACCCCAAAATACCCCAAAATACCAGATAATACCAGAAAATACCAGAAACTACCCCAAAATACCCCAAAGTATACCCCAAAATACCAGAAACTACCCCAAAATACCCCAAAATACCCCAAAGTATACCCCAAAATACCAGAAACTACCCCAAAATACCCCCAAAATACCAGAAAATACCCCAAAATACCCCAAAGTATACCCCAAAGTACCAGAAAATACCCCAAAATACCCCAAAGTATACCCCAAAGTACCAGAAAATACCAGAAAATACCCCAAAATACCCCAAAGTACCCCAAATAGTGTGTAATAGTGTAATAGTGTAATAGTAGTAATAGTGTGTAATAGTGTAATAGTGTGTAATAGTGTAATAGTGTAATAGTGTGATAGTGTAATAGTGTGTAATAGTGTAATAGTGTGTAATAGTGTAATAGTGTAATAGTGTGTAATAGTGTAATAGTGTGTAATAGTGTAATAGTGTGTAATAGTGTAATAGTGTAATAGTGTGTAATAGTGTGTAAAAGTGTAATAGTGTGCTAGTGTAATAGTGTAATAGTGTGTAATCGTGTAATAGTGTGTAATAGTGTAATAGTGTAATAGTGTGTAATAGTGTAATAGTGTAATAGTGTGTAATAGTGTAATAGTGTAATAGTGTGTAATAGTGTAATAGTGTGTAATAGTGTGCTAGTGTAATAGTGTAATAGTGTGTAATAGTGTGATAGTGTAATAGTGTGTAATAGTGTGATAGTGTAATAGTGTGTAATAGTGTAATAGTGTAATAGTGTGTAATAGTGTAATAGTGTAATAGTGTGTAATAGTGTAATAGTGTAATAGTGTGTAATAGTGTAATAGTGTAATAGTGTGTAATAGTGTGCGTGTGTGTGTGCGTGTGTGTGTATTACACTATTACACACTATTACTACTATCACACTATTACACTATTACACACTATTACACTATTACACTAGCACACTATTACACTATTACACACTATTACACTATTACACACCATTACACTATTACACTATTACACACTATTACACTATTACACTATTACACACTATTACACTATTACACACTATTACACTATTACACACTGTTACACTATTACACACTATTACACTATTACACTATTACACACTATTACACTATTACACACTATTACACTATTACACTATTAAACACTATTACACTATTACACACTATTACACTATTACACTATTACACACTATTACACTATTACACACTATTACACTATTACACTAGCACACTATTACACTTTTACACACTATTACACACTATTACACTATTACACTATTACACTATTACACACTATTACACTATTACACTATTACACACTATTACACTATTACACTATTACACACTATTACACTATTACACACTATTACACTATCACACTATTACACTATTACACTATTACACACTATTACACTATTACACACTATTACTACTATTACACTATTACACTATTACACACTATTTGGGGTACTTTGGGGTATTTTGGGGTATTTTCTGGTATTTTCTGGTACTTTGGGGTATACTTTGGGGTATTTTGGGGTATTTTCTGGTACTTTGGGGTATACTTTGGGGTATTTTGGGGTACTTTGGGGTATTTTGGGGTATTTTCTGGTATTTTCTGGTACTTTGGGGTATACTTTGGGGTATTTTAGGGTATTTTGGGGTAGTTTCTGGTATTTTGGGGTATACTTTGGGGTATTTTGGGGTCGTTTCTGGTATTTTCTGGTATTTTGGGGTAGGTACTGGTATTTTGGGGTATACTTTGGGGTATTTTGGGGTAGTTTCTGGTATTTTCTGGTATTTTCTGGTATTTTGGGGTATTTTGGGGTAGTTTCTGGTATTTTGGGGTATACTTTGGGGTATTTTGGGGTAGTTTCTGGTATATTCTGGTATTTTCTGGTATTTTGGGGTATTTTGGGGTAGTTTCTGGTATTTTGGGGTATACTTTGGGGTATTTTGGGGTAGTTTCTGGTATTTTGGGGTATACTTTGGGGTATTCTGGGGTAGTTTCTGGTATTTTCTGGTATTTTCTGGTATTTTGGGGTAGTTTCTGGTATTTTGGGGTATACTTTGGGGTATTTTGGGGTATTTTCTGGTATTTTCTGGTATTTTGGGGTAGTTTCTGGTATTTTGGGGTATACTTTGGGGTATTTTGGGGTCGTTTCTGGTATTTTGGGGTATACTTTGGGGTATTTTGGGGTAGTTTCTGGTATTTTCTGGTATTTTCTGGTACTTTGGGGTGATTAGTAGGACCCGCAGGGCCAGTCACCTCAAGAGCTCAATCTTTGAGCTTGCATGATTACTATAGAACCCTCAGGCTAGGGTTAGATTAGGCCTAGAATATATCTGTCGTGTGGTCCAGGGTTGAGCATCTGGGGAAACAGAAAAACAATCAATACATTTTGGAACATTGTTACTACAATAGATAACGTTATTCATCATATTAACAGATTGCAGAATGGGTACAGTACAGTACAGCTCAATACACACAATTGTTAATGGGATGCAGACCAGAGAAAGACTTTCATCTTGTTTACATCAGGGTCCCCCATTTTCAATTCATCATAACATATTACATACATGACATACAGATAGACAGTAAACAACAGCACAGGGACCATCCAATATCAAACTATTGTTAAGGGGATGCAGACCAGAGAAAGACGTTTGTCTTGTTTACATCAGGGTCCCCCATTTGTAATTCATAGTGACAACAGCATCTAAAACAATATATTTATATGTATATTTATATATTGGAAGATTATATTTATGAGACAGTATATTTTGTACATTATGTAACGGTTGTGACAACGTCACCTCAAACTTCTAACGTCACAGGCAACAACACAGAACGCTATACCATAGTGTAACACACAGCAAGAATGTGAAACAAGTTACCATTATTAGTATTGTATAACTCCTTCAAGCACTGCAGACACAAGTGGTTTCCTTTCGACGGGTTTATTAAAGGCTTGGTCCTCCAATGATCCACCGTGAAAACTTAAACAGAAACATATACGTTGCGTCAGGTCAACACAAACAATAATATACACGATATGAAAACAATACATCAGAAAAGCAAAATACAAACAAACATTAATTACCTCGTTGGCTGCATGCTACATAAAAAAGGGGTCTTGTTCTTCTGTTCTTGGTAACAGTCTTAGTGGTACACTACACATAGTCGTACACTCTTCGAATCTAGAGAGCCTGTACAACTCGTCTCACCATTCCTGCCGCTGCAGGTGTCTTAATGAGTCCCAGTCTCCCAACATCCCTGCCGCTTGCTCGCAGGTGTCTTAATCAGACCCAAATGTAACAACACAACAGCAGCCTAACGGGACACCACATATGACCAGACGTCAAAATGAATATATTATAAATTGTAGCAAATTAAATAATAAAGAAAATAAGAAATGAAACATAAATACATTCTCAAATATTACACTTACAAACTGAAATAACATAAATTATGAAACCATATAATGGCCACAGTTACACTCCCACCAAATCGCACACACGTGGGATTTCTCTGAACATAATTTGGTTATCTTCTATATTAAATATTTCTTGTGGTCATTCAGCCACTAGTTGTGCCCCTCCTGGGGACTTGTACAGAACTTGTAAGTCGCCCTGTATAAAAGCGTCAGCTAACTGACTAAATGTAAATATCATTATTAACATAAATTTTAGGCAAAACATTAAATTAGTCTGCTTCGAGTAGCGTTATAACCTTCTGTACAGGTATCAAGGAACACTTTTAGTTATAGGTTTACCTTTTAAGGTGGTGTCACTCACCAGCAATTTCATTTCTCACCCTACCATCTGACCCTGTGTATGGCCCTTAAACATAGACAGGTAAGTAAGAGATCATATATTTTTAGATCCTTCCTTCCTTCTTTAACATGGATCGGACCAACGCAGTCTATGCCAGCGTAAGTGAAGGGTGGAGTTGCTTCCGATCTTGTGGTAAGTCACCCCCTCTTTGTCCTTCAGTACATCTTCTGTACTTTCTACACTTGACACATTCCGAGAATCTCTGTAGGCGATCCAATGATGATCTGTTCTCCTTTGCTTTAGTGTTGCACACAAAAGCCTTGTGGAGTTCAGGATCATCTTCCTTAATTTCTCCCACCTTGAGTTCTCTGACAGGTCGTTTTTTCTTCTTTTTTCTTTTTCCTTTTCTCTTCTTTTCCTTTTCTTTGAATGGTAACGGCATGTCGTAGTGACCATTGTTCTTTTGCGTGATGGTCTCTCTCACCTTCGACAGGCACTTGATATGTTCTTGAGACACAGGGTCATGTTCTCCAGTTCTTTCTGAGAAGTCTGATTCAAGAACTCTTATGTCTGAGGGAGTCATTTCTTTTACTTGTGTTCGGCTCACATAGTGTACTTCAGTCTTGAGATTAACAGAACGTTTCACACCTGCTGTTACTCGTCTCAATACTATGCAATGGCTGATTCCGATGTCGTCGCCGTAGTCTACGCAGGGATTCCCATGGCCAACAATACTCCATCCAAGGTCTGTACGCTGTGCATAAGGCTGACTTTCTTCGCCAGACACAACTTCCCTTGGAAGCAGGGCTTGTGAGCAGTCGTACCCAATGAGCAGACCTACTTTACAGTCCTGCATAGGTGCAATCTTTCCTTGGAGGTGCTCTAGATGGGACCACGCTTTTGCAGTTCCATCTGTTGGTATGTGTGTTCTGTTGGCTGGAATGAAATCCCGAGTATAGACTGGTGGTAACAATATCTTCTTACCAGAGTAAAAGCCACGGATTTGTAAGTTGTCTATTCTTTCAGAGCTTACTGCTGTGGTTCTTGAGGTCATAGTAGAGAGCTTGACTTTGACCTTGACTTTGGTTGCTTCCAACGCTTCTGCTACTTCCCTTATAACAAAGGTTGTGTCGCTTTGAGAATCCAACAGAGCGTAAACAAGGACTTCTTGTGTTGGTTGAGTCGTGGATGAAAGCCACACAGGAATTATTGCAGTTGTTTGTGTGTTAGCTTCATGAAGTATTACTCTGTGAAGTAGAGTTTGTGGTTGTTTCTTTGCATTGTGTCGATTGAGGTCTTTCTTTGTACCATTGTTGACTTGTACTTGGCTTGTCTTCATTTAGCTTGGCTTGTGGTGGTCTTTGTCCTTCTTTGGCTCGCTCCTCATGCAGACATGTAGGATGTTGCTTGTGGCACACGTCGCACACATTCCTACTGTTGCAGCTCTTTGAGTAGTGACCAGACTTGAGACAACCAAAGCATAGCTTTTCAGCTTGAACAAACTTGACTCTGTCTGAAACAGTTTTCTCCATGAACGTCCTGCATTTATGCAAAGTATGCCCTGACTTCTCACAGAAAATACATGTTATGACAGTCTTTTCATTGGAACATGTGGTCAGTGCCTTTGCTTCAAAGCTTTGATATCTTGGGCATTTTGGTTTTTCAGTCTCACCTTGTTTTAGTGACTGTAGTGATGTAACAGGGTTGCAGGCAATTTTCGCTTCTCTTGTCAGAAACTTTACAAATTGGCTGAAGGAGGGGAATTGGTTACGCTCTTCTTCTTCTTGGATAACCATCCTGTTCCATCTCGCTGTTAGCCAATCAGGCAACTTTAAAAGAATTTTCCTGTTTTCATTACAGTCATTTAAAATGTCCAATGCCTTGATGTTGACCATGGCAGCCTCACAACTCCTGAGAAAGTCTGCAAACTCTCTGAGCTCAAAGCTGTCCTTAGATCCCATCTTGGGCCATGCTTGGAGCTTGTCTCTGTATGCTTTTGCTATTGTAAATGGATTACCATATCTCTCCTCCAAAGTCTTCCATGCTGCAACATAGGCAGATTTGGTTCCGAGTAAGAAATAGCCATCAAGTGCTTTCTTAGCTTGTCCACTTACATACCTACGGAGGTAGTATATCTTCTCCTTGTCTTCAATGCTCTTCTGATCAATCAGTATTTCAAAGGAAAGTTTCCAGTCATTGTATTTCAATGGGTCCCCACTGAATGATGAAGGTTCAGGAATTGGAATTCTGTTGACACTCAAAGCACCTGCCAGCATCTTAACAAGCTCTGCTGTACTGTCATTTGAGGAGGTGGTCACAACTTGTGGTACGGGAGACGTATACAGGGACAGAGGACTTGTGGGAGCAGGCACTTTGTTGTCTGCTACCCTCTCATGTTCTAGTACGTCTTTCCGCTCTTCTGTGGCCTCCACTTGATCGTACACAAGAATTCTTGCTTGTGCTGCATTAAGACCTTTCACTGCCTCCAAATGCTGTATCTTTCTCCGCTTTTCCTCCAGAGTCCTTTGTATAGCTCCATGTTCTTCTTCCAGTTGAGCTTTAATTTTAGCTTCCTCTTCCTCTCTCTTTATTCTTCGTTCAACCTCTTCTGTTTCTCTTTCTAAACGTTCTGCTTCTCGTTCTAAACGACGCTTTATGCCTGCTGCCTCTTGCTCAGCTATCTTCTTTTTAGCTTCCGCTTCTAGGCACTGCATTTCCAATTGTTCTTTTTCTTGTTCTTTTAACACTTCCAGAACAGCTTGGCTTGCAGCAGCATCAGCGACAGCATCTCGTCGCTTTACAGAAGAACTGCTTGAATGCACTGAGGTGCCTTTTCTGGAAGAAGTGGCAGAACCAGATTTATAAGCACTTTTCCTGGAAGAAGTGGCAGAACCAGATTTATAGGTGCTTGAGTCAAAGAGAGAGCCTGCTTCTGGCCACTCTTTCTCTCCTTCTTCTAACACACTTCCCCCCAGTCTAAATGTGGCTCTGGACACAATTATCTCAGAAATCCCTGCACACAGATCCACTCTTAGACGCGTGTCCTGGTCTGGAGTTGAGATGTCACGTAGTTGATCATAAATATGCTGCACATCATTAGAAAGACCTGTGACATCTGTAATGATATCAGTAAGCAGCTCATTAGACAAATGTTCTGTTGATTGTGATAACGGACCTTTAGAAGATTTAACTTGTGTCCTCCATTTATTGTAAATGTAATTAAATCTTTGTTGTAGCGCTTTGATCTTATCCTCCTGCATTGCTTTACCCTTCTCTGTTAGAGTTTTGGTTCTTTGAGATCGTTTTGGTACCTCTTGCTGGGCTTCAGCACCTTCTTCCTGACCTTCTTCAGGTCGGTCTTGGGAATTTGCACTATCCCTAACACTGTCCCCTACTTCAATTGCAGGCCTAATTGGCTCTGTCATTGTAAATCACTACTTTAAATTGACCAACATTTGTAAAGAAAAAATAGTAAATACACCTTTAAACCTTTAGCCTGTTTTGTACTCAAATTTGAATTAAATGCAGTACTCTCCGAGCAAATCAAATTGCTTAATTCAATTGGCTTTCAAAATAACCTCCACATATATATTAAGCGCTTCAGAACGCTTAGGAACATAAATATTAGATGCCAATAATAGCCTTCACCTATAAATTATACGTGCCTTTTATAGGTTATAATTTCCAAAACACACTTTAAATTAGAAATTAATCAGAAAATATTTATACTTTAACGTTGACACCTTAATGTGTACAAATGGTTAGCTTCAGTTAAATTATATAGGCAAATAAGTCAAAACGTTTTTAGCACGCACACCACAGTAATTAGAATTCACAGTCAAATATATTATAGAAACGTTTATAAAGCACTCTTCTTGACCTGACCACTCTTAACTTATAATGTCCAAGTCCTTTATGGCTTTATCTTGAAACGCTGCTCATTATACTGTGTGCATCTTCTTACTTCTTTGCGTTTATGCGTGTAGTGCGTATTGTTTGTGACTCATCTGTCCTTTGATGTCGGCGCGCCGGCAGCGCAGCAAACAATTGTCGGGGAAGGTCCGCTGGACGCCGGCCTTAAACTTGGACTTGCTTCATCGCCCACTTGCATCGATGAACAGTCGAGTTTTCACTATAACTCCTTCAAGCACTGCAGACACAAGTGGTTTCCTTTCGACGGGTTTATTAAAGGCTTGGTCCTCCAATCCACCGTGAAAACTTAAACAGAAACATATACGTTGCGTCAGGTCAACACAAACAATAATATACACGATATGAAAACAATACATCAGAAAAGCAAAATACAAACAAACATTAATTACCTCGTTGATCGGCTTAGATCCGGCTTCAACATGGACGGTCGCATTTTACGTAGCTCCCGTAACCAACGCAACAGAGCAACAACAACAACAAAAAAGTACTTTGCGCATTTTCTACTTTCCCTCCTGTGGATTATGGATTTGTACCTGAATTCACAACTCAAGCAGCAACTCCAGACAGAAGTGGAGGGTAGCGAAAACGTAAAACAGCAGTCCCATTGCGACTTCTATTTGTTAACGGGCTCGGAGAGGAAACATCCAGCCTTCGGAGCCACGACCATCCACACAGTACTTACTGCAAATCCGGAACGAAAGAAATTACCCCAGGCAGGCAAGTGTAATAAGAGATCAATGTTTTTATTATACCTGCTCATGTCGGGTGACATTCATCAGAACCCTGGTCCCGTAATGACACGGACCCAGAGACTACAGTCAAATCTGCTGACCCAAGAAGCAGCAGCCAGCACAACAGATCAACGGCTACCCACACATACTGCGGCTAACGACATGATCAACGGCAACATTCCTCCTCTGCCACCTCTGCAAAAGAACCCACGAGAGGCCACAGCGAGAGGGAAGGAACCGGGGTTCACAACCGAGGCGCCCAGCACGTCGCGGGGACAAAACAGCGAGGCATCGCTCCTCACACCGGCGCCGGAGATCAACAGCATCCACGCAATTGACGCTTCAGCCAGCAGTTGCACCAGCCGACCAGCAAGCGGCGACATACCCTCACAGAAGCCCCAGCGGACTCGGCGAGTGGCTAAAGGGAGAGCGGCGCGGGACATCGAGACCACCAAGGACCCGACGGTTAGCTTGGCTGGCCCCGCCAAGGCCGCCATGCCAGCTAGTCTACCCGGGCCGAGGCCAGGACAAAAGGCACCCCCCCTCCCCCACAATGGAGTACAATCAGACATATCTGTAATCAACCAGCCTTCCCCCCCACATCGCGGGCTTTCACACAAAGGAATACAGACACCAGCAAAGGACAAAGCATCACCCCCTCCCCCCCTCCCCACCCACGGCACAAACAGCAACAACGCCCCCCCTCCCCCCACCACAGGACAGGACACAATTGAACAGAGTTACCTCAACTGTGACGACGTCAATCTTATTACAAGCAAAAATGGACTTCACATATTTCATCTAAATACAAATAGCCTGAGACCGAAACTGGCTGAAATCAAACAGTTGTTTTTAAACGGTAAGGCTAACATATTGTGTTTCACAGAAACAAAATTAGACTCATCTGTACAGGATCCAGAGATTGAAATTGAAAACTACTCAATAGTCAGGAGGGATAGGAACCAGTATGGAGGTGGCGTCTGTGTGTATATACACAAGGATACCAAATACATCAACCGTACTGACCTTAACCATGATGAAATTGAAACTGTTTGGATTGAAATCTTATTAGACAGGGCGAAACCAGTACTAGTAGGCACAATCTATAGACCACCAGAACAGAGTGGCTTTTATGACACACTTGATGGGTGTTTAGCTGGGGTGGAGGGGGTAGAAAAAATTCTTATTGGGGACTGGAACACGGATATGCTGCGTAAATCAGCACCCGTCTTCAAGGCCTTCAGTAGATTTTCTGACCTGCACGGTTTCAGCCAGCTAATCACACAACCCACAAGGGTATGCGATTCGACACAAACCACCATTGACCTCATTTTGACCTCTGACAAGTCCATGATCTCCAGTAAAGGGGTGATAGCATGCGGGTTAAGTGATCATTATATGATTTTCTGTACCCGCAAAAAGCTAAAACAGAAGGCCGGCTGTCACAAAACAGTCACATCTAGAGACCTCAAAACTTACTCTAGAGAGGCCTTTAACCTAGAACTGGGGAGCTTGGACTGGTCAGATGAGCTCAGTGGTACACAGGTTGAAGAAACATGGCTTGGATTCAAAACCAAATTCACAGCAATACTCAACAACATGGCACCGATAAGAACCACCAGGGTTAAAAATCGCACTGAGGCATGGATGCACACTGAAATACTGGCCGCTATGAAAACCAGAGACAAAAAATGCTCTGAACTTCATAAAAGTCAGACAAAGCTTTCCAAAAGCTCAAACAGTGAACTCCAAGCCCACGTGGTTGAACTAAAAATCCAAAGAAACAGACTAAGAAATGACGTAAACACCATGATCAGAACCGCAAAAAGAAATTTCATCAACGACAAAACTGAGGAAAACAAAAACAAACCCCGCGAACTTTGGAAATTACTCAATAATCAACTAGGCTGCAGTAAAAAACTTAAAACCAGATTCTCAAACATAAACATAAAGACGGACAACACGCTCATCACAGACAAGCTGGATGTAGCCAATTACTTAAACATCTTCTTCACAAACATAGCCACAACACTGGTAAACAAACTACCCTCCCACTCAGGGCATTATGGGGTAGAACACATAGTAGCATACTACAAAAACCTAGGGGTCCACAAAGACGACTTCAAACTTGAAATGGTAACAACCGATGAGGTACTAAAAAAATTGAGCGCCCTCCAACCTAACAAGGCCACTGGCCATGACAACATCCCCTCCAAATTCCTCAGAGACGCAGCAGCCGCCATCACCCCAGTCATCACACACATAATAAACCTCTCTATAAGACAGGGGCACGTCCCCAAGGACTTCAAAATTGCGAGAGTGACCCCTCTACACAAAAAGGGCAGCAAATTAGACCCAGGCAACTACCGCCCTGTTTCTATTCTTACCTCCATCTCGAAAGTCATGGAGAAAATAGTCTACGAACAGGTCGAAAAGTACCTGGCGGAAAAAAACCTAATCTACGAATTCCAATCTGGCTTCAGAACGTCCCACTCCACTGACACATGCCTCCTCTATTTGAACGACCACATCAAACAAGAGGTGGACGCTGGCAAATACTGCGGCATGGTCATGCTGGACCTACAAAAGGCCTTCGACACTGTCAATCACTCCATTCTAATGGACAAGCTAAAAGCAATTGGTTTTGATAGCCTATCAGTGAGCTGGATGCAATCCTACCTGGAGGGGAGAGACCAGATGGTAGAGGTAAACGGTACTCTATCCCCCCCCCTCACAGTAAGCTGTGGTGTTCCACAAGGAAGCATACTAGGACCGCTATTCTTCCTAATTTATGCAAATGACATGTCGTCAGCCTGTGACTGCAACTTGTTCCTGTTTGCGGACGACTCAGCCCTGCTGGTCTCTGACAAGAACAAATTGCAGGTTGAAAAAACCCTCAGCACGGAACTAGGCAAAATCTGCATATGGCTCGCTGATAACAAACTATCATTACACATGGGCAAAACAGAGTCCATTCTCTTCGGTTCAAATAACAAACTCAGCAAGACCGACGGCTTCTCAGTTACAGTGGGTGACAATATTGTCACAAGGAAAGACGAAATTACCTACCTGGGTTCCATCCTAGAGGCAAATCTTTCCTGTGACAAAATGGCATCCAATGTAATAAAAAAAGTCAACCAACGAACTAGATTCTTGTACCGGATCTCCTCTCTGGTAAACAAGAATACCCTGAAGACTCTGGCAGGAGCACTCATTCAAGGGTACTATGACTATGCGTGCACCTCATGGTACCAAAGCACCTCAAAGGCGCTTAAAACAAAATTACAAACATCACAAAACAAACTGGTCAGACTACTACTTGACCTGAACCCCAGAACCCACCTCACCCCTGCCCACTTTGCCAACCTAGGATGGCTTAGAGTAGACGACAGAGTACAGCAACTTGCAATGGGCCTGGTCTACAAGATACACTATACGACCGGGGTGCCCATGTACATGTCAAAATACTTCCCAAAGGTCAGTGAATACCACAACCACTACACCAGAGGAAGCTCAACTAATCATGTTAAACCCAGATTCGGCTCAAACAAGGGACTAAACACGTTTCGCAATTATGCCACAACAATGTGGAACGCCCTACCCAAAGCTGTAAAGGAATGTGAATCCCTGCCCGCATTCAAAACCGCCCTTAAAGAGCACCTACGGGAGGCTGCAATTCGAAACTGGCCACCGTAAATGCCCAAAACCCCCACCACCTCCTAATAGACAGTCTCCTCCCCACCGCATGTATATATTCCCTCCCCGCCGTATGTATATTTCCCTCCCACCCACCCACCCCCTCCTAATGTACAGTCCCCTCCCCATCATATGTATATACTCTGTCAGGATCTAGGGGTAACAGTACTGTATATTTGAATACCGCCTATGTCACAAATGTATCAGTACCAAATACCTATATGTCCCTATGCCATAAATGTCATGTATGTTGTGTATGTCATAAATGTCTATATGAATTGAAAATGGGGGACCCTGATGGAAACAAGACAAACGTCTTTCTCAGGTCTGCATCCCCTTAACAATTGTATGTATTGAGCCGTACTGTATTGTACCCATTCTGCAATCTGTTAAATAAAGTTTTCATTCATTCATTCATTCATTGGCTGCATGCTACATAAAAAAGGGGTCTTGTTCTTCTGTTCTTGGTAACAGTCTTAGTGGTACACTACACATAGTCGTACACTCTTCGAATCTAGAGAGCCTGTACAACTCGTCTCACCATTCCTGCCGCTGCAGGTGTCTTAATGAGTCCCAGTCTCCCAACATCCCTGCCGCTTGCTCGCAGGTGTCTTAATCAGACCCAAATGTAACAACACAACAGCAGCCTAACGGGACACCACATATGACCAGACGTCAAAATGAATATATTATAAATTGTAGCAAATTAAATAATAAAGAAAATAAGAAATGAAACATAAATACATTCTCAAATATTACACTTACAAACTGAAATAACATAAATGATGAAACCATATAATGGCCACAGTTACATATTGGGTTAGAGTTGTTTGATTTACACTAACATAATGTTAGATTGCTATCTGAGAAAGTTTAAATGCTAACGTAACGTTAGTCTATGTGAGCTGGCTACAACATTTTCCAATGTGTAATCGGAAGTCAAAACGGACTGCATATAAACTGCTGATGACTCATAACTTCCTATCACGTTTGAATAATGCTGTAAAGTTAAGTAAAAATGCATTTCAATAGTAATGTATATGAATTGAGAGCTTACCGATGCAGAGCTAAATCCACTGTTGACAACAGACGAGTCGCAATATTTACTTCCTAGTTCCGGAGCTTGAGGAATGTCATTGGGAGAAATCAAGTCACCTGACTTTGTAACGCGTTTTGATTGGTTCCGCAGCAACGCCCCTTTTCACAAACGTAGGTAGTTTTTTAGCTTATCAACACATTAATTTTCATAAAGATATGACCCAAAAACCGTTGCCAACAAACGGAAATGTGTTATATTATAGTATATTATGTAGTTCATATTACAATAACATATACTCTCTAAAACCAGATCAATCATTTCACTAACGGAAGCCTCTAGCAACCTTCGGCCCACCGTCTAATAATAGAGTGTGACGGTATACTGAATACTGTCTATCTGTATCTCATGTATGTCATATGTTATGATGAATTGAAAATGGGGGACCCTGATGTAAACAAGACGAAAGTCTTTCTCTGGTCTGCATTCCCTTAACAATTGTGTGTATTGAGCCGTACTGTATTGTACCCATTCTGCAATCTGTTAATAAAGTTTTCAATCAATCAATCAATCAAGGGGGTAGGAATACATACGTTTACACTTCATCCTATATTCCTGATTGTTTGTTTTTTAATCTGTTTATTACTTGTTTTTTATTATTATTTATTTTCAATTTATGTTCAAAATAAATAAACGCATTCATTCCAAGATATTGTGTGAGCAAAAGTATAGTTAATTTACTCATACAGTACATCCTCTGGCCTCGCGCGGATCTCACAGCTGTGCCCGCACAGTGCAATACTCCAATTCAGCCATTGGGTGAGTGGCGCTGCTGAGCGGCCCTCACAGCACGGCCCTCACAGCACGGCCGTCAGAGCGCGGCCCTGAGAGCGCCGCTGGCTCTGCGGCTCTGCAGCTGCATGCTTCTCCGGGAGTCGGGGGTGATAAGCTGGCGCAAGTCGCACGCCTGACATATCGGCATGTAACTCGAGAACCAAGTGGATTTGGGCGATTCAGATGGCATTCGAACGGCAACAAATAGCTCTTTAATAATTCGGTAATTTATATGTTCGGCGGAAAATGCAGTCCTGAGCCTTCAGATGCTCGCAAAGGGCCGTGAAACTGAAACTGAAAAACAGTGAAACCCCGGACATTCCCATGAATTTATAAACCCCCCCCGGACGCCCCGGACAGGGCGTGAAAAGAGGACATGTCCGGGCAAAAGAGGACGTTTGGTCACCCTATTAAAGGGGCAGTAGGCAATTCATTTACTCTGGATGCCTGAACACAGAATGACACCAGTATCCCACGGCAAGCCTATAGAAAATTATTATATTTAATAATAATAATTATAATAATGATCATAAATATAATATATTAAAAAAAAGTAATTAAAAAAAGTAATTATATTAATAATAATATAATAATAATTATAAAAAAAAAATCTGTTGTACCGAACTCGTACCGAACCGTGACCCCAATACCGAGGTACGTACCGAACCGTGGCTTCTGTGTACCGTTACTGTGAGGATTGGTTCTTTCCCCACCACAGGCTTCTTAAAGTACTGTGATGATTGGTCCGTTCCCCGCCACACGCTCCGTTCCTTTAAGGTACTGTGAGGATTCTGTGATGATTGGTCCGTTGCCGAACGCACACTTCTAAGTCAAGTATCAATTGCCATCACGCACCTGATGTGTGTTCTAATCAGCGCCCCAGAGGCTTCATATACTCTGACCTTCTGTCATTCGATGCCGGGTCGTTTTGTGTACTACTGTTCTGAATTACACCTGCATATACCTGCCTTCCCCGTCGCTGTTCCTGTCTTTTTGCTCTCCAGGACCTTTTGAGGAGAACCCCTGTGGAGAACCTGGTTCCCCGTTCGGAGCTGCGCCTCGTTATCTGCCCGCCTTACGCGTTGCGCTCTGGTGAGTTTTTGGAAACAGTCTTTTTGGATCATCAGTTTTTTGTGTGTTTGTGAAACACCGAAGAGATCCCGTTTTTGTTTGTACTGGACTCACTTATTTTTGTGTTGGATTTACACTGTGGATTACCGTATTGTTTTTCTCTAGACTCTGCTAACTTGTGTGTGGTACACCGAAGATCAAGTCACTTGGATTATTACTGGACCAGTCACCTCTCTGTCTCTGTGTGTTCGTTGGGCTAACTCAGATTTTCTCTCTCTCTCCGTTTCCACCGGGAGTGAAAGCTGGGAGTATCTGCAGAGCCGCTACGACGTCACAAGCCAATTCCTCACCACTTCTACTGGAGTATCTGCAGAGCCGCAACATCATCTCCTGTCAGATCCCCGTTTGTTCTATTGCTGTACTTCATTCCTTCGTGTGACTCTGTAAATAAATACGCCCTAGCTTTTGGCTAACTCTGAAACTTCTCTCTGTGCCGTTGCGTTTGAGGTCGGTTACAAACCATAACATTACGACCCGGCCATGACGACCTCAGCTGACACAGAGAGGGTTAGGGCAGCGTTGGCGGTCCAGATTGAGTTGGTCAATGACCACACCCAACAGTTGGGTGCGGTTGCGGCCGCTTTACAGGACCTCCGGGCCGAGGTCCAGCTTATTCTGGATGCCATTGGCACTCAGGAGTATCAGCAGGCTGTTGCTCTGCACCAGCTTCAGGCTCTCCGTACATCATTAAACACTCTGCTTTTGACCCCACCTGTCCCAGGAGTCTCGGCCAGCTCACCACCCGCGGCAGACCTCGCACCTCGGGAGCCCCGTCTCTCCGAACCACGTCTGTTCAATGGTAACTTCGAGGATTGTGCCACATTCATCATGCAATGTGAGTTGGTCTTCCTTCATCAACCCAGCCGTTTTTCATCAGAGGGAGCCCGAGTAGCCTACATGACTAACCTGCTCACGGGCCAAGCAGCACAGTGGGTTACTGCCTCCTGGGCAATGGGGGCTGATTTCTGTTTTTCCTACCCAGACTTCGTGGCAGAGCTCCGCAGGGTTTTTCACCACCCAGCCCGTGGCCAGGACCCAGGAGCTCGGTTGGGCACCTTCCGGCAGGACAGTGGCAGTGTCAGAGACTACGCGCTGGAGTTCAGACTGGCCGCAACGGAGAGCGGTTGGAACGATCAAGCGCTTCGTCTCACCTTCCTGAGGGGGCTCAACGACGCAGTAAGGGACCAGCTCGCGACCCAAGAGGAGCCCGATTCTCTCGAGGGCCTGATCAGCCTCGCTATCCGCATCGACGGACGCCTCCGGGAGAGAAGGCATGAGCGAGCACGACGGGGACCCCCAGATGTACCCCCCGAGTACCACGACCTCGAGGAGGTTTCCAGTAAGTCCAGGGCTCAGGTCTTTCCGCCTCACCGGCCTTACGACTGTGCCATCGACCTCCGCTCAGGGGCTCCCTTTCCCGGCGGCCGCCTCTACAGTGCTGACCGTCCTGCCCCCTCCGTGACTGGTGGGTTTTTTCCCTCCCGAGCCGTGATCGAGGAGGAACCCATGCAGCTGGGACGCAACCGCCTTAGCCCGGCCGAACGGGAGTCCAGGCTCAGGTCCGGCCTTTGCCTCTACTGCGGCCGGGATGGACACCGTGTCTCCAATTGCCCTACCCGGCCAAGAAGACCAGGCTCGCCGGGACCCCGGGAGATCCTGGTGAGCCGTTTTTCCTGTTCCCCCACCCGTGCACCACCTAACCGTCTGGCGGACGTCACCCTAGCCTGGGCGGACCAGCGGGCGACGGTGGGTGCACTCATTGACTCTGGTGCTGATGGGAGTTTCCTGGACGTTGGGTTTGCCACCCGGGCCAACATTCCACTTGAGGACCTCGAGAGGCCCTTGGAGGTCTTCGCGCTGGATCATCGCCGCCTGGCTGACGTCACTCAACGCACCTGTCCAGTCCTTCTCACCATTGCTGGTAACCACGTTGAGAGACTCCAGTTTTTCATCACCAGCTCTCCTCTTGTCCCTGTGGTCCTGGGCAGGCCTTGGCTCACGCTGCATGAGCCCCACGTCGCCTGGTCCTCCGGCACCATCAGGGGGTGGGGCCCCTCCTGTCGTGCCCAGTGTCTTCAGGTGCCGTCCAGCCCCCTCACCGGGTCCCAGTCCCCGTCTCCGGCCTCCCTCGCCGGTCCTCTGTCCCCGTGCCCGGCCTCCGCTGTCGGGCCCCAGTCCCCGTCTCCGGCCTCCCTCGCCGGTCCTCTGTCCCCGTCTCCGGTCCCCCTCTCCGGGCCTCCGTCTTTGTCCCCCTCTCCAGTGCCCCTGATCGCCGGCTTCCTTCGGTCCCGTCCGGGCAGGCCGGGGCCGAGTGGGTCGCCGGGTGGCTGCCGTGGAGGGGGGGGTACTGTGAGGATTGGTTCTTTCCCCACCACAGGCTTCTTAAAGTACTGTGATGATTGGTCCGTTCCCCGCCACACGCTCCGTTCCTTTAAGGTACTGTGAGGATTCTGTGATGATTGGTCCGTTGCCGAACGCACACTTCTAAGTCAAGTATCAATTGCCATCACGCACCTGATGTGTGTTCTAATCAGCGCCCCAGAGGCTTCATATACTCTGACCTTCTGTCATTCGATGCCGGGTCGTTTTGTGTACTACTGTTCTGAATTACACCTGCATATACCTGCCTTCCCCGTCGCTGTTCCTGTCTTTTTGCTCTCCAGGACCTTTTGAGGAGAACCCCTGTGGAGAACCTGGTTCCCCGTTCGGAGCTGCGCCTCGTTATCTGCCCGCTTTACGCGTTGCGCTCTGGTGAGTTTTTGGAAACAGTCTTTTTGGATCATCAGTTTTTTGTGTGTTTGTGAAACACCGAACACCCGTTTTTGTTTGTACTGGACTCACTTATTTTTGTGTTGGATTTACACTGTGGATTACCGTATTGTTTTTCTCTGGACTCTGCTAACTTGTGTGTGGTACACCGAAGATCAAGTCACTTGGATTATTACTGGACCAGTCACCTCTCTGTCTCTGTGTGTTCGTTGGGCTAACTCAGATTTTCTCTCTCTCTCCGTTTCCACCGGGAGTGAAAGCTGGGAGTATCTGCAGAGCTGCTACGACGTCACAAGCCAATTCCTCACCACTTCTACTGGAGTATCTGCAGAGCCGCAACATCATCTCCTGCCAGATCCCCGTTTGTTCTATTGCTGTACTTCATTCCTTCGTGTGACTCTGTAAATAAATACGCCCTAGCTTTTGGATAACTCTGAAACTTCTCTCTGTGCCGTTGCGTTTGAGGTCGGTTACAAACCATAACAGTTACACCCCTAATCTATTGTGTTTGTATTTGTATGATCCACTATATAATCATAGTAATTATAATATCTACATATACATGGCATTTGATTGGAGGCTAGTCTCACTTTGTCCCACAGCAACATTAAAATAGTTTAGATTTGTGTATGTTGTTTATGTAAAAATTTTACTTGAAAGTAACGCAATAGTTAGGAGGAAGGAGGGAGGAAATTCTATGTTAAACTAGGAGATCACATGTCTGATATATACGACAACAACTATGGAGTTGCACAAGGGAGTTGCTTAGGTCCTTTACTCTTCTCCCTTTACATGTTACCGCTGGGTGATATCATCAGAGAACATAATGTAGATTTCCATAGCTATGCGGATGATACACAACTGTACATATCTGCTCAACCAAATGATACAGCGATTAACTCAATTACAGACTGCTTACTGGCAATAAATAAATGGATGAGTAAGAACTTCCTGAAACTAAACGAGAACAAAACTGAAATTCTAATTATCGGCTCCAAAACTAAAAAAGAAACATTAATAAAGAACCTGGGGGGACTAACCCCTTGGATCAAATCTGAGGTCACTAGTCTTGGGGTTATCATAGATTCAGAACTGAACTTCAATTCTCATATTAGCAAAGTGACGAAAACATCGTTCTTCCATCTCAGAAATATAGCAAAAGTACGACAATTTATTAATCAGAACGATGCTGAGAAGCTAATTCATGCATTCATATCTAGCCGGTTAGACTACTGTAATGCACTTTTCACAGGTCTCCCTAAGAAAACCACAGAGAGGCTTCAGCTAATCCAAAACTCTGCAGCCCGACTGCTAACTAGAACCAAAAGGAGAGAGCACATTAGTCCAGTCTTAGCTGCTTTACACTGGCTTCCTGTAACATTTAGAATTGACTTTAAGGTCCTTCTCCTTACATACAAAGCTCTAAATGGACAGGGACCTAGCTACATCGCCAACACTCTAATAAATTACACACCAGCAAGAACACTGCGATCATCAGCTGCTGGAGGCTCCCAGAAGCAGTCAAAAGAGGATCGGTAATGCAGCCTTTATCAACTATGCACCAAAACTATGGAACAAACTACCCCAAAACATCAGGGAAGCCAACTCGCTAGACATCTTTAAAAGACAGCTTAAAACCTATCTCTTTGCTCAGGCATTTCACTGATAGATATCTGCTACCACCTAGTGGCAAGAGGAAACATCAGGGATATCCTGACACAACTTGTATTTACCTGCACTATTCTTACCCTGCCTACTCTTATACACTGCCTATCAAATTCATGTGTCGGTTATTGCACTTTTTACTTCTTACTGATGACTATTTTTAAACTGAATCATTTTAAACTATTTTTATTATTTGCTAGATCCTAATGTGAAACACTGTGATTTGCCATACCTTGCTCATGCCTGTATTTTTTATGTCCGTTCTATTTTATAATTTTTTGACTATTTTTAAACTGAATCATTTTAAACTATTTTTACTATTTGTGTTACTGAAAACTGTAAGCGGAGAGCCTATTGGGATGCTAGATCCTAATGTGAAACACTGTGATTCTACCTGTCTATCTTTTTATGCCCGCTTATGCCTGTATTTTTTACTGTTGTGAAGCACTTTGAACTGCAACCTCTGTATGAAAAGTGCTATACAAATAAAGTTATTATTATTATTATTATTATTTCTGAAGTAACTAGTTACTTTTATAATTTGTAACTGAGTAAGTAATTTAGTTACTTTTTGGAAGAAGTAACTAGTAACTGTAACTAGTTACTTTTTTAAAGTAACTTGCCCAACACTGTCTACTAATCACCCCAAAGTACCAGAAAATACCCTAAAGTACCCCAAAATACCCCAAAGTATACCCCAAAATACCCCAAAGTACCCTAATGTAGCAGGGTGGATTATCCCTGCTTCGTGGGAACTGTGGTACACGGTCACTAGGTAGCGAGACACAGTAGAACTCTGGCTAGCTGCACCTCCGGCTTTGGGGTCAGGAGCGTGTGGTATAATATCTAATGTTCTCATGTAAATATAGTCCCCTCCCCTATATCCCCTTACCTGTGCCCCCCCCCCTCTCTGTGGAATAAGACACTCCCCTCCCCTGTGTCCCCATTACCTGTACCCCCCCCCCCCCATCTGACCTATCAAATGGGACCACACCCCCCCTGTTAACTATATAGATCTCCTCTTGAGATCTATCCAGGTCTTCTTACCTGGGTAATTAAGCTGATCACCTGGGGGGAAACCCTCAGCCATTCTCTCTATGTATTCTATCTGTTTGGTTAATAAACCTTTGTTATTATCCAAACCTCGGTTGACTGAGAAACATTCTTCATCAGGATATCTACAAATATCCCACAATTGGCGTCTACGAACTTGTGACGGACTTTTTGCGTCCTCCCGGCGTGCTGTATCATTTCAACTATACAGAGAAAAGTGAGTATAATAGACTGGTCGACCAAAAAATGTATGGAAAGGAATTAAAACCTTCCCGCTTTTCTCTGTGCCAGGTGAATATTACAGAATGTTGTCAAATATTGAGATCATGGCTGAGTAAGAATAATGTGCATTAATATATCTGATCTGTATTGAGAATCGTTACCAGGGCGCGCGTGCACCTGGGTCCTTATCAGGCGGTTCTGAAAGGATGGGTTATATGTGCTAGTCCCAAAAGTTTAGGCACAAAGGTTGAAGTGCTATTCCAGGTCGAGTCGGAGCCGACCAAAAGCTAAGGCACACAATAAGGTTGTTGGTTTGCTAACCCAAGTCTAATTCAGACTAAAAATATAGGCAACAAAAGAAGATACGTGAGCTTATTATGATGTGATATCCTTGAAAACGCTACTCTGTTAAAAACCTTCTGTGATTCCTTTGCAAAGAGGCGGGAAGTTAGGACCGAGAAGCTGATGGAATCATAATTAGAAATTACCAGAGTAGCGTCATAATATTCATTGTTTCAACCTCAAACTAAGCCCACAATCTCTTCCATTCCTGAAAACGATGTATTTTGGATTAAATTAACCAATTGATCAATACAGATAGCGGGAAGATGATCACGCGATGTCCTAGTTAGTACATGATTACGCGATGTCCCGGGAGTACGTAAATGTACATTAAACGGGACATCAGTCGCGGAAAGTACATTAAACAGGACGTTAGTCGCGGGTTAAGAGGCCGAGAGTATGATTAAAAGGTATATATAATCTAATATATCGCTGGTAAATTTCGAAGTCAGGTTCGGTCGTTATGACTTTAATAACGATGTATAGATATATCAAGGGATAAATGCCTTGTCGCAGCAGAGTGCTGGCCGACTAAACGTACAGCGATCCAATACAGTCAGATATACACACATGTTAACTTATATGTATTATTGTTGTTTTGTCTGTTTAAAGTCTCGTTTGTATTTGCGTGCGCCGAGCATTGAGAGACTAGTACCGTTATATTAGAGAATAACATTGAAGTGCAGTTCACGCGACAAAATAGGATAGTAATTTCCGGAATTAACAAAACGGCCCACGGGAACGACCATTTGGGGAAGTATAGTTTATCGTTTCAGTTTGTTTACGTTTTCACATATGAACAGGCGCGTTCATTCGGTAACAAAACGCTGGTTTAGGAATTCCAGGCTATTGAGAGCTCGTTGGAAAAATACTGTATGAATTGCAAAGCGTTATTTCCGAGGCGAATGAGAACGCACGAACGTCGCATGGAGCGATGACGTCACGCTATGCGCGCCGTGAAGCTATGATTTTAGATTAAACTATCCATAGGCGAACGAAAAGTTTAATGTGCCCAAGGGCGAAGGTGCGTGAAATCCACTTGTAGTATATGTTTTATTTGTATAAGTATGTGCGCGCTGCTATTGGAAAATGTTGAGTTGCGGTGGCGAGATGCGGGTTGCATTATCCCAGACCACCGGAGAAACGAACCGAACATTGCAGCTTTCCCCGGTGAGTATGAAAATCATAAATATAGATGCTTTGATTGATTGATTGAAAACTTTATTAACAGATTGCAGAATGGGTACAATACTGTACAGCTCAATACACACAATTGTTAAGGGGATGCAGACCAGAGGAAGACTTTTGTCTTGTTTACATCAGGGTCCCCCATTTTCAATTCATCAGATAGTCAGTACTGCTACAACTATACATTTATGACATACCAGATTTGCAAATTCAGTACTGTTTGTGATACAAAAGGAGTCAAGAAAAGGGAGTCATTTGACGTAGAAACTGTACATATACACAACTATCATCTCAGTTACAGCAAATTACAACTATCTCAGATCACTTGAGTGTTTATGTTGCTTTAATTTACACATTATAATTCACATAAAGCTAATTACAATGTCTGTTTCAGAATTATAATACATCTGTGGGCGTACCGGCCATACTGACCAAAACGGAGAGTTAAACAAACACTCCCGGTTTCCAGTATACGGCAGTACAGGAATTGTAGTCCACATAAACAGCTTTTAATGTTGAAAACTTGGGCACAAACAACATAGATCATGTTTAAAAGTAAGATGTTTAGGTTATATTCACTTGAGTTAATGTGTTTATCTAAAGAACCAATGAAAGATAACTAGCCCTTTCCATTGTAAGACATTTTTAAACATGATTCAAAATGTGTGGTTCCACATTCATATGATGCTTGTGTACATATGCGATATGATTGATAAATGATAACACTATCATTACATCCTAGGACGGAATGGATGAGAAATAGCTGATGTTTTGTTAAGCTCACAGACAATCAAGGAGAACCCACTCAGATGGTCTTAGAAAAGAGTGGAAAATTAACATGTGTTTGTATTTACAGATCTGGCTCTGAGGCGAGATGCAAAACAGTGCATGACTACACCCAAATTGTATCACAAAAGACAGAAAATCCAACAATTTGCATGTCAACCGAGAGACAGTGCAGAGCTGAGAGACAATCGATTGACCAAAGCTAGTTTTAAATAGGATTCTAATCAATTGGATAGAATTGATCTAAAAAGCTAAAGAAAGAATAACAACCTTTCTTTAGAGATAATGAATAAATGCAGATAATGTTTAAATGAGGCCAAAATCATGCCTCCTCTTTTTCCACAGTAACATTGAGTGAGATGATGAAATAGAGAAGGACTAGCTAATGTTTGTTGAGCACACAGACAGTCAAAGAGGATTCACCCAGAATAAAAGAAAAGAGTGGGAAATTAACATGTGTTTGTATTTACAGACAACCAAGAGATCTGGCTCTGGGTCAAGATGCAGAATGGGTGTAAACACATTGTATCACAAAAGTTGAAACTCCAGTGATTTGCATCTGAACACAGACAAGACACAAAGTGAGACCAGCTACAATCATTTAAATTGAGGACCCAAATAATCTACATTTGAACACGCAAACCAGCTGAGGACGATGTGGAGTTGAAAGACAATGCAAATAGCCAGTCTGACCACACCTATAGAGACCCAACTTAGTATCTCCGAACTGAGAGACAATCGATTGGCCATTTGGAACGGATCTGCATCCAAACACCCACATGTAAATTTCTTCAGAGTGGACACTTGAGAGACAAAGCAATGCAAATGCCTGCACTCGTGCCCCCAGACTTGGTGGACTCACCTAGCGGTGGATGGCAAAAGAGAACCACTTAATTAACATGAATTAGACACAGGTGATGAATTTGCAGTTATGAAAATCTACCTAACTCCCATACTAACAATAACTAACCAGTCGTTTTCATCATCTCTTTTCAAGAGGCACATTAATTAGAGAAGTGCCCGAGATGAAAGATAAATGATGAAAACAACTTTACTTACAATCCCCTCCTTCTATTCTCTGTTTATAACCAATAACATGCATGACTATTCCTTAGACTATTCTTTTAACAACTAATACATTTCCATGACTGCAAAATATCAACCACAAAATTGAAACACAATTATCTAAATGTACAAGGTATACACGTACATTGATCATTTAGCTGACACTGTATGACAGGACATCAAAAAAGGCACAACTCTATCAGCTGAGTAACAATGTTCATCAAAGTGTTGAGTGCCACAGTGTAGGTTAGTTTTATTAGTGTTGAGTGCTACAGTGTAGGTTAGTTTATTAGGACAAATGCATGACAGTAAGGTTAGTTAGGGTTAGATGACAAAACGAATGATTGTTTTTCATGCAAAATTAACTGGCTACCTAGATTTTATGTTTTTTCCCCATGCTAAATTATGACGAGCCACGCTGAGACGTGAAGAACAACCGAGAAGTCATGGCGAGGTAAGTATCTTGAAGAAGCACACCATCGTACACGGCCTGAGGTAAGATCAACTTCAATTAACATCACAGACTATGAAGAAAAAGAGCTATTTCATCTGATTCAAGACTTTGGCCATTCATTTACAATTTTATTTAAAGCCTAATGCTGTAAGATCTAGTTAGATACAAGATCTGATAAGATTGTAGTGAATGTGACCTTCTTAACATAAAGAATCACTGCTAATGCAATTGGCTTGCATTTCCTATTTTCAATTAAATGATTTTATTTGCAATGAATTGAATTAATCCCAAAATGATTTTCCACTTTAGCAGAAAGGCGTTGAATCATTTATGTGAGGAGTTTTCTAAGGCAGTTTTTATCATCCTCAGATCACGAATTGGTGAGAGGACAGGACGAGGAACACAACCCAGCGACCTGAGCGACCCACGACAGCATACTACCACCAGGGACGCCGCCAAGGAGCTGCGGACACAACCAGAACGACGACAGCAAACGTGGGAGAACCGCCATCCAACCCAGCCCACAGACATCCCCAAGAAAGTGGAGCAGGGGACCACGAAGGAGACTGACCAAGGAGACACTGACGAAGAGGAGATCAACCTTTGACGGCCTCCACCCCGGCACTGCAGACCACGGCAGACCAAACCCATCACCTGCAGATGGGAACCAAAGCCCCGACCATCAAGGTGGATTCCCATGACAAGATTGTCATCCGTGTGAGAGAGAGCGTCCTACTGACTAGCAGTGTTGGGACTAACGCGTTACAAAGTAACGCGTTACAGAAACGAAGTTACTTTTTGCCGCAACTAGTACTCTAACGCATTACTTTTGAAATTCAGTAACGCTACTTACGTTACTGAATGGTTCGTCACTGCGTTATTTGCGTTATATACGGCGTAGATTGATAGCGAGCGGTAGTGATTATTATTATTATCCTCATCCCCACCCGCGTAGAATGATACGAGGCGAGTCTGGCCACTGGCCAATCAGAAGTGCGCAAGAAATGCGGCTACGGAAAGAAATAGACCCTCTCTATTGTAAACAAAACAAACGCTCGCTATGAATCTACATAAAAAGAACGCAGTAACAAACTAACAAACCATTTAGCAACTACTTGGAGAGATAATTAATATACAACATGGAAACGAGATAAAGAACATGTTTGAGGCGCTGCTGGAGTCAACTGGACTAACGTAACGTTACTACATCTCAACCACCGCAGACTTTGGTGAGTCAGTGCAATGTGTTCACTGAAACTCAAGTTGATCAACGGATTTTGACTGTACGAAATCTGCCAGGGAATCTCATAATACTAATCAAACAATATAAATATAGTCCTTTCATGCACAATTGATATCCTAACTATTCTAACGTTGCAATGCTTTGATTGATATCTTAAACAACGTTGCAACTTGCAAGATGGTGAATGAATGAATGAATGAAAACTTTATTTAACAGATTGCAGAATGGGTACAATACAGTACGGCTCAATACATACAATTGTTAAGGGGATGCAGACCTGAGAAAGACGTTTGTCTTGTTTCCATCAGGGTCCCCCATTTTCAATTCATATAGACATTTATGACATACACAACATACATGACATTTATGGCATAGGGACATATAGGTATTTAGTACTGATACATTTGTGACATAAACGGTATTCAAATATACAGTACTGTTACCCCTAGCTTTGGGTATGTCGTTCCACATTGTTGTGGCATAATTGCGAAACGTTAGTCCCTTGTTTGAGCCGAATCTGGGTTTGTTGAGCTTCCTCTGGTGTAGTGGTTGTGGTATTCACTGACCTTTGGGAAGTATTTTGACATGTACATGGGTACCCCGGTCGTATAGTGTATCTTGTAGACCAGGCCCATTGCAAGTTGCTGTACTCTGTCGTCTACTCTAAGCCATCCTAGGTTGTCAAAGTGGGCAGGGGTGAGGTGGGTTCTGGGGTCCAGGTCAAGTAGTAGTCTGACCAGTTTGTTTTGTGATGTTTGTAATTTTGTTTTAAGCGCCTTTGAGGTGCTTTGGTACCATGAGGTGCAAGCATAGTCGTAGTACCCTTGAATTATAATGGTTATAATGAAACGCTCCGGCGACATCAAGGCTGTTCCTTCAACCGGCGCACTTCTTATTATATGACTCGGGACAACATTTGTTTGTGTCAGATTTGTGTTTGTATCTAGACCACATTGCTTAGCAGAGTTCGGTGATGTGAATGGAAACTGTCAAGTTGATCAACCGATTTTGAGTACTATAGGGCATGGGACTCGGGAGCAATCTTTTTTTTTAATCTTTTTTTTTAAATAACTAAATAGTTACTTTTCACAGTAACTCATTACTTTTGGGTGTAAGTAACTAGTACAGTAACGAAGTTACTTTGAAATGAAGTAACTAGTAAAGTAACTGAGTTACTATTTTTCAGTAACTAGCACAACACTGCTGACTAGCCACTACACCGGCGGGCCCTCGCCCTCCATCAAGTGGTACCGCAATGACGAGGAGAGGACAGCGAAACCAGCACAACACATTCAAAAACGCCCGCCCCCTCGCCCCTCTAGTACCGCGATGACGAGGAACGGGGGGGACCAACCACCACACAGCACGTTCAAGAACGCCCTGACCACCATGTCTCTGGGCTTGATGGGGGCCAAGCGTGAGCACAGTGGCGGATGTGTGGTGGTGATGGAGAACAACGCAGGATCCAGGAAAAGAGTCTGCAAAACCACTATAGTTGACTGCTACAGGTGACCCTTGACAGGGAATGAACGGCGACCAGTGAATATTCCCGACTGCATCGTCAAGAAGAGACACATCAGAGACCTGTGGACCAAGAGACTTCTGAACGCCACATTGTCCACATTATTATGTATTTATTTAAATTTTACTGTGTTACTGTATTACATCACATTTGAATTGCTTAGGTTACAAAATTGTATTGTCAGACAAGAAAGAATCAGTTGTTTTATTCTCTCATAGAAGAGGACATGTAACGTTGTTTTGCACCTGTATGGTGAACCATTGATAGTATATGCACTAGAATTACATACAGAAGCGATGCATAAGACGTTTTATCTCCTCATTTATAGAGAAGAAATGGAGAAAATTGCCTGATTCTAAGTAAAGACCAACAAAGCTGAGGCAATCACAGATGAAAGTGACACTCAAACTCAGATTAAATACAACTGGATCCTAAGTAATTTCATCAACAATCATCATAAAATGTGCAAATATATATATATATATATTTGTGAACAGTTTCCCATAATCAATCATGTTAGTTTTATTAACCACCAGGTTAACGGTTGTTAAAACGTTTTTGTACACATTAGCCTTATGTGTAAATCCTATTCCTAATAATTATGCACACAATTTTGTTTTTTCACCCTGTGCACTCTGACCACACAGAGACAGTGCATGTATTTAATTGGTTTACGATGCCTGTATGTACAACCAGATCACATTGGCTCCCCTGAGTCACGACATGAACGACTGAAGGTATGCCAAGATATTTGCACAGCGATAGCTTCTAATGAGTATGTTAATTGTTGTTTGATATCAGAGTTGAGGACCACTCATTGATATAGGTATTTTGAGCGATTAATAAAAGAAAAGGGTGACATCTATTCCCACATCTCTGATATCAAAATAACACAGACCGCAGTCCAGTCGATCATGTCATGAATCATGTATGTAAATAATTCTATTTTAAACTGTTATGCCAACAACCAAATCACATTGGCCAAAATTTTCATTATTTTAATTGTTTTCTATTTTCACTTTTACCTGTTCCAAACAATCCTGGTATATTATACATTAATCTCACCCACATTATAAGAAAGAAAAGTGAGTATTGTGGTATAATATCTAATGTTCTCATGTAAATATAGTCCCCTCCCCTATATCCCCTTACCTGTGCCCCCCCCCTCTCTGTGGAATAAGACACTCCCCTCCCCTGTGTCCCCATTACCTGTACCCCCCCCCCCCCATCTGACCTATCAAATGGGACCACACCCCCCCCTGTTAACTATATAGATCTCCTCTTGAGATCTATCCAGGTCTTCTTACCTGGGTAATTAAGCTGATCACCTGGGGGGAAACCCTCAGCCATTCTCTCTATGTATTCTATCTGTTTGGTTAATAAACCTTTGTTATTATCCAAACCTCGGTTGACTGAGAAACATTCTTCATCAGGATATCTACAAATATCCCACAAGCGGCAACTGGAGGCTGGCAGTGGGGTGTGTGAGGCCCAGGATTTACAAACCTGGTCCGGTATTCTGGTCTTCCTCCCTCTCTCTTGGGCAGTCAGCAGTACTCCCCAACACGCCCTCACTCTCCCCGATTGGCCCCTAGCACCCCCCCACACCTAATGACCGAATGGTAAATAAATAACTTGGTTCCCCCCGCAAGCAGTACCCTCCCCCAGTAACACCAGAAACCTTACAATGGGAAAAGGGAAGGTTGAACAGGAAGGGGTTAATAATAGATATAATACCCGCATCAAAGGATTAGAATTAGACTCAATAAAGACACACACACCGTGCTCCCGTTCCATCTGAGTGTTATTGTAACATGGGCCTAGTTACAACATAGCTACGTCTGGTGATTATTGCACCATGGGTATCAACACACAATGATTACACTCTGGTAATTATATAATTACACCTAGGCACCAAGTGCTCTCACGGTGCTCTCACGGTACCCGGACTAAGTGCTGTCCACTGTACACAGACTAAGTGCTACCCACGTCTGGGTGGGACACAGTATCCACCTTCGCTAAGGGATTACATATACTGCTCCAGGTCGGTAATATGGGGAAGGAAGGGGGAACATAAGGGAGGAAAGAGAAGTGTTCACCGAATGGGAAATATTAGGAAACACACATTTTATCACGCTCAAAGAAAAGGAACGAAAACAAAAGAGTGGGCCCACAAAATACCAGTAAAGTCCTATCTTAATGCCGGCATATATTGTTTGGGGTACCCCTATGGAATGGTAGTAGCAACGTTACTTTCGCCCGCAGGCTGCACCACACTGTGTACTGTATAATAACTCGGGAGCATCAATACTCATTTGTACTCATCCGAAATGGCCGCCTCGCCACTCCACTGTTGTCCGGGAGGCAAGATGGCGTTGACCGCTCTCGGCGAGGATGTTAGCAGGCGGAGCTGGGCAGAGAGGCAGCGCCGGCAGAGAGCGTGTGCTGAGCGATGACTCTAGGGTAATTTGGGTAAATTACTAGGGTCATTTGGGGTATTTTGGGGTATTTTCTGGTATTTTGGGGTACTTTGAGGTATTTTCTGGTACTTTGGGGTATTTTGGGGTATACTTTGGGGTATTTTGGGGTACTTTGGGGTATTTTCTGGTACCTTGGGGTATTTTGGGGTACTTTGGGGTACTTTGGGGTACTTTGGGGTATTTTCTGGTATTTTGGGGTATACTTTGGGGTATTTTGTGGTATTTTAGGGTACTTTGGGGTATTTTCTGGTACTTTGGGGTATTTTGGGGTACTTTAGGGTATTTTGGGGTACTGTGGGGTATTTTGGGGTATACTTTGGGGTATTTTTGGGTACTTTGGGGTATTTTGGGGTATACGTTGGGGTATTTTGGGGTACTTTGGGGTATTCTCTGGTATTTTGGGGTACTTTGGGGTATTTTCTGGTACCTTGGGGTATTTTGGGGTACTTTGGGGTATTTTGGGGTATTTTGGGGTATTATCTGGTATTTTGGGGTATATTTTGGGGTACTTTGGGGTATTTTCTGGTACTTTGGGGTATTTTGGGGTACTTTGAGGTATTTTCTGGTACTTTGGGGTATTTTGGGGTATACTAGGGTAATTTGGGGTATTTTGGGGTATTTCCTGGTACTTTGGGGTATTTTGGTGTACTTTGGGGTATTTTGGGGTATTTTCTTGTACTTTGGGGTATTTTGGGGTACTTTGAGGTATTTTCTGGTACTTTGGGGTATTTTGGGGTACTTTGGGGTATTTTGGGGTATTTTCTGGTACTTTGGGGTATTTTGGGGTACTTTGAGGTATTTTCTGATACTTTGGGGTATTTTGGGGTACTGTGGGGTATTTTGGGGTATACTTTGGGGTATTTTGGGGTACTTTGGGGTATACTTTGGGGTATTTTGGAGTATTTTGGGGTACTTTTGGGTATTTCTTGGTATTTTGGGGTACTTTGGGGTATTTTCTGGTACCTTGGGGTATTTTGGGGTGCTTTAGGGTATTTTGGGGTATTTTTTGGTATTTTGGGGTATACTTTGGGGTACTTTGGGGTATTTTGGGGTATTTTAGGGTACTTTGGGGGTATTTTGGGGTATTTCTGGTACTTTGGGGTATTTTGGGGTACTTTGGGGTATTTTGGGGTACTTTGAGGTATTTTCTGGTACTTTGGGGTATTTTGGGGTATACTTTGGGGTATTTTGGGGTACTTTGGGGTATTTTCTGGTACCTTGGGGTATTTTGGGGTACTTTGGGGTACTTTGGGGTACTTTGGGGTATTTTGGGGTATTTTAGGGTACTTTGGGGTATTTTGGGGTATTTCTGGTACTTTGGGGTATTTTCTGGTACCTTGGGGTATTTTGGGGTACTTTGGGGTACTTTGGGGTATTTTGGGGTATTTTCTGGTATTTTGGGGTACTTTAAGGTATTTTCTGGTACTTTGGGGTATACTTTGGGGTATTTTGGGGTATTTTGGGGTACTTTGGGGTATTTTCTGGTACCTCAGGGTATTTTGGGGTACTTTGGGGTACTTTGGGGTACTTTGGGGTATTTTCTGGTATTTTGGGGTATACTTTGGGGTATTTTCTGGTATTTTAGGGTACTTTGGGGTATTTTCTGGTACTTTGGGGTATTTTGGGGTACTTTAGGGTATTTTGGGGTACTGTGGGGTATTTTGGGGTATACTTTGGGGTATTTTTGGGTACTTTGGGGTATTTTGGGGTATACGTTGGGGTATTTTGGGGTACTTTGGGGTATTCTCTGGTATTTTGGGGTACTTTGGGGTATTTTCTGGTACCTTGGGGTATTTTGGGGTACTTTGGGGTATTTTGGGGTATTTTGGGGTATTATCTGGTATTTTCGGGTATATTTTGGGGTACTTTGGGGTATTTTCTGGTACTTTGGGGTATTTTGGGGTACTTTGAGGTATTTTCTGGTACTTTGGGGTATTTTGGGGTATACTAGGGTAATTTGGGGTATTTTGGGGTATTTCCTGGTACTTTGGGGTATTTTGGTGTACTTTGGGGTATTTTGGGGTATTTTCTTGTACTTTGGGGTATTTTGGGGTACTTTGAGGTATTTTCTGGTACTTTGGGGTATTTTGGGGTACTTTGGGGTATTTTGGGGTATTTTCTGGTACTTTGGGGTATTTTGGGGTACTTTGAGGTATTTTCTGGTACTTTGGGGTATTTTGGGGTACTGTGGGGTATTTTGGGGTATACTTTGGGGTATTTTGGGGTACTTTGGGGTATACTTTGGGGTATTTTGGAGTATTTTGGGGTACTTTTGGGTATTTCCTGGTATTTTGGGGTACTTTGGGGTATTTTCTGGTACCTTGGGTTATTTTGGGGTGCTTTAGGGTATTTTGGGGTATTTTCTGGTATTTTGGGGTATACTTTGGGGTACTTTGGGGTATTTTAGGGTACTTTGGGGTATTTTGGGGTATTTCTGGTACTTTGGGGTATTTTGGGGTACTTTGGGGTATTTTGGGGTATTTTGGAGTATTTTCTGGTACTTTGGGGTATTTTGGGGTATACTAGGGTAATTTGGGGTATTTTGGGGTATTTTCTGGTATTTTGGGGTACTTTGAGGTATTTTCTGGTACTTTGGGGTATTTTGGGGTATACTTTGGGGTATTTTGGGGTACTTTGGGGTATTTTCTGGTACCTTGGGGTATTTTGGGGTACTTTGGGGTATTTTGGGGTACTTTGGGGTATTTTCTGGTATTTTGGGGTATACTTTGGGGTATTTTGTGGTATTTTAGGGTAGGGCTGGGCAATATGACCAAAAACGTTATCGCGATAAAATTATAAAATTATTTTCATATAATTCGATATCGATAATTATCGTCGATATAATGTCTGTCAAGTTTAATTAACTTCTAATATGCTGCTGCGAATGTCTCAAGTCGAGTTGATGTCGTCATCAGTCCTCGCACGTTAGCAGTTAGCCGACAAGCGGAGTATCTCATGACAATAAATATGACACTAAAATACTCTCTTCCGCCACAATATATTGAAACGACGTCCACTCCCACACTATTATAAACGTGGCCTCAGAATTCAAAACACACACATACTCGGCACGTAAATATACAAAACAGTGCCGTGCAAGCTAGTTAACCTAGCCAGCCTGTTGCTTCTACGCGGTGTATTCCATGACAATGTGCTAAATATCACACTAAAATACTCTCTTCCGCCACAATATATTGAAACGACTACCACTGTATACCCCCACTACTATAAACGTGGCCTCAGAATTCAAAACACACACATACTCGGCACGTAAATATATAAAACAGTGCCGTGCAAGCTAGTTAACCTAGCCAGCCTGTTGCTTCTACGCGGTGTATTCCATGACAATGTGCTAAATATCACACTAAAATACTCTCTTCCGCCACAATATATTGAAACGACTACCACTGTATACCCCCACTACTATAAACGTGGCCTCAGAATTCACCACACACACATACTCGGCACGTAAATATATAAAACAACGCCGTGCAAGCTAATTAGCCTAGCAAGCCTTGTTGTTGAGTGTCAGTGAGTCCTACCGCTCTGGGTCTCCTTCCGGGTCTCCCTCACTGATTGGTTGTTAGCTGTTGTGCGTAGCACGTCATCACGTAAGGTTGGTTGTTGTTAGTGAGTGAGCTGAGACGAGGCTGAACGGAGCCAAGCTTGGAAAATCGATATATCGAAACTTTGCGACCACGTTTCATGTTTATTTCGAGGAAATAATTTATCGCGATAGTTATCGTTATCGTTTTATCGCCCAGCCCTATTTTAGGGTACTTTGGGGTATTTTCTGGTACTTTGGGGTATTTTGGGGTACTTTAGGGTATTTTGGGGTACTGTGGGGTATTTTGGGGTATACTTTGGGGTATTTTTGGGTACTTTGGGGTATTTTGGGGTATACGTTGGGGTATTTTGGGGTACTTTGGGGTATTCTCTGGTATTTTGGGGTACTTTGGGGTATTTTCTGGTACCTTGGGGTATTTTGGGGTACTTTGGGGTATTTTGGGGTATTTTGGGGTATTATCTGGTATTCTGGGGTATATTTTGGGGTACTTTGGGGTATTTTCTGGTACTTTGGGGTATTTTGGGGTACTTTGAGGTATTTTCTGGTACTTTGGGGTATTTTGGGGTATACTAGGGTAATTTGGGGTATTTTGGGGTATTTCCTGGTACTTTGGGGTATTTTGGGGTACTTTGGGGAATTTTGGGGTATTTTCTTGTACTTTGGGGTATTTTGGGGTACTTTGAGGTATTTTCTGGTACTTTGGGGTATTTTGGGGTACTTTGGGGTATTTTCTGGTACTTTGGGGTATTTTGGGGTACTTTGGTGTATTTTCTGGTACCTTGGGGTATTTTGGGGTACTTTGGGGTATTTTGGGGTACATTGGGGTATTTTCTGGTATTTTAGGGTATACTATGGGGTACTTTGGGGTATTTTAGGGTACTTTGGGGTATTCTCTGGTACTTTGGGGTATTTTGGGGTACTTTGGGGTATTTTCTGGTACTTTGGGGTATTTTGGGGTACTTTGAGGTATTTTCTGGTACTTTGGGGTATTTTGGGGTCCTTTAGGGTATTTTGGAGTACTTTGGGGTATTTTGGGGTATTTTAGGGTACTTTGGGGTATACTTTGCGATATACTTTGGGTTTTTTTGGGGTACTTTGGGGTATTTTAGGGTACTTTGGGGTATTTTGGGGTATACTTTGGGGTATTTTGGGGTACTTTGGGGTATACTTTGGGGTATTTTGGGGTACTTTAGGGTATTTTCTGGCACTTTGGGGTGATTAGTAGGACCCCTGATTTTAGGTAATTTTGTAACGAAAATAAGGACATAACTGGGACTATATTCACACCCCATTGGCAGAGGCAGCGACGCAGGGCGGCAACCTGCTCACGTACACGAGCAATTAGGGTTGCTCATGCCTCAAGCACAATAGAAAGCAGAAAATTAAGGTGTTTTTAAGGACCTCTTTAATTTGTCCTGACAAAGTCAAATTAAAGGGGAACTATCTTATAAATGGCCTTTTTCAGTGTTTAGCATTGTTTCCTAGCTATGTGGACTTATATTAATATGATCTATGTCTCTAATTCTCATATTGGCGCATTCTTCCAATTCTCCTCTCACAATATTCACCCTCACTGAACTGAGTCATCTGAAAATGTGCTGATCTGTGATGTCAGAGAGACTCAGCTGCATAATAATGTTCAGGCGAGGCAGTGGTTTACCATTGTGGTTGGAGCCCAGGGTTAGGGTTAGTGATGTCAGAGAGACACCGCTGCATGATGATGTGGCCCCATGTGGCATCAGGCCACACAGTGGTTGGAGCCCAGGCTCAAAACGGCTTAAGATCTTGAGGTAGAAAAATGTTGTTTTTGAGGACTTGATTAGAAATACAAAACAATGAATAAAAAAAAAATAAAAAATTACAGAGGTGTTCCATAAACTCACAGGAATTGTGTAAAAGTGCCCAAATAGTGAAAGAAATAGTAAAATAGTTCCCCTTTAAGCTAAGAAGTCTTCAGCTAACTGGACCAGAGCTGAGAAGCCACTTTCACAAAGATAGGTAGTGCAAAAAAAAAGAAAAAAAAATTATAATAATTTTTTTTAATGACTAATCGACGCAACAATTCCTCGTAGACGATTTTTTATAATCGTGTCGACTAATCGTTGCAGCCCTACTTGTGTTCAACAACAACAACAATTCAACCCCATTCAACTTGTGATGGTAAGTCTATGTTAAGGCTATACTCTGTCTTAGCTGGTGAATTGTGATATTTTTTTCTCTCTCTCTCTCTCTCTCTCTCTCTCTCTCTCTCTCTCTCTCTCTCTCTCTCTCTCTCTCTCGCTCTCTCTCGCTCTCTCTCGCTCTCTCTAGAGCGATGCTGTGTGTTGTTGTTGAAGCCCATAATCACCCGAACAATGAATGGTAACTTGTTAAAAAGGACAAGATATACATAAGTGATTATTTTTTTTCAACAAGATTGCTGGCTGCTAATTAAACACTTCATGGAAACGGGGTAACGTTATGTAGAGTTCATACGTGTACTAGTGTAGTATGAATGAACTCGACTTAACGTTGGAAACGGGGTAACGTTATGTCGAGTTCATACGTGTACTAGTGTAGTATGAATGAACTCGACTTAACGTTGGAAACGGGGTAACGTTATGTCGAGTTCATACGTGTACTAGTGTAGTATGAATGAACTCGACTTAACGTTGGAAACGGGGTAACGTTATGTCGAGTTCATACGTGTACTAGTGTAGTATGAATGAACTCGACTTAACGTTGGAAACGGGGTAACGTTATGTCGAGTTCATACGTGTACTAGTGTAGTATGAATGAACTCGACTTAACGTTGGAAACGGGGTAACGTTATGTCGAGTCAGTGTTCGCTTGGTCAGCTGTCCGCTTGCCCCCCCCCCCCTTCACCCCCCCCCGCGCCCACCCAAATGTAGTTCACACCGGCCGCCACTGGGTAACATAGACTCCTTACCTTAGATCAGATGTTCTCCAAAAAGATTATTCCAAATCCTGATCGCCATTCCAAATATCGATCGCGTTTATTGATTGATTATTGGCTGCTGTAAATATATATTCCAGGCTGCTTTCCGTCTCGCGATCAGATCCCTCATCATCAGATTCATCGCCAGCATAATGGAGCCAGTTGGCTCCACCTCTACAGATCCCACAGCAGGGACGTGCACAGGACTTTAGAGGGGCAGGTGCTCAAAGGCTGAAAAGGGCACTGGGCCTGTGCTATTTTTGGGGGCCCTTTTTGGGCGGGGAGGGGCCTTTTTATGCTTTTTGGGGGGTTTTGGTGATCAAATATTGAATATTGAACTATAATAATCAGTGCAGGAGCTCACTTATCATTGAAAGACACTTTTATCACTGACTTAAAAGGCCCATACATCTCCATAAATGTTCAGGGCGGAGGGAATAAGTGCTTACCCTACAGACCTCAAGTCTGTTAGGACAGCAGACTCGGTTGGCACTGCTCAAAACTTACCTTTTTAAAATAGCTTTTAAATGAATTATTATCTTTATTTCATTGTCTTATTTTTCTTTATTTCTATCAATTTTACTTAAATATTTTATTATACTTTGTATTATACATTTTACTCAACCTCAGCCAATCGCGCACTGCCCACTAACCAAGGGAAAAAAGTATTTCAGCAGCAGAGATCTGTCTGATGAAAAAACAGCTTCAATTATAGTCACGCGCCGCATTTTTTGGCAGTAACAGTAAAGGCGTTATTCAGATTGGAAGAGTTACTGAAAAAACGAACTCTTACCCGTTATTTATAACGCTATAATTCCCATCACTAGATGTCACAGTATGATGTCATAATCAAACATTCAAGAACATTTGTGATGTCACAGTATGATGTCATAATAGAACATTCTAGAACATTTGTGATGTCACAGTATGTCATAATCAAACATTCTAGAACATTTGTGATGTCACAGTATGGTCATAATAGCAAATTTTTTAACATTTGTGATGTCACAGTATGATGTCATAATAGTACATTCTAGAACATTTGTGATGTCACAGTATGATGTCATAATATAACATTCTAGAACATTTGTGATGTCACAGTATGATAGACATTCTAGAACATTTGTGATGTCACAGTATGATGTCATAATAGTACATTCTAGAACATCTGTGATGTCACAGTATGATGTCATAATATAACATTCTAGAACATTTGTGATGTCACAGTATGATAGACATTCTAGAACATTTGTGATGTCACAGTATGATGTCATAATAGTACATTCTAGAACATTTGTGATGTCACAGTATGATGTCATAATAGTACATTCTAGAACATCTGTGATGTCACAGTATGATGTCATAATATAACATTCTAGAACATTTGTGATGTCACAGTATGATAGACATTCTAGAACATTTGTGATGTCACAGTATGATGTCATAATAGTACATTCTAGAACATTTGTGATGTCACAGTATGATGTCATAATAGAACATTCTAGAACATTTGTGTACAGTATATATCCAACAATTCTCTCAGAAGTTCTCAGATCTCAGAAGACTACTTGTCTGTAAGCTTGAATATATTCTGTAGATACCATTTTAAAATCACCACCTGGAAAAGGAAACAATGTCCTGTACAATCCTTAATGAGGGAAGGTTCTGTGATGTGGTTATTAAAGTCAACAGCACTGAGTTGAATGCCCACAAGGCCCTCCTGTGTGACTGCAGTTACTATTTCAGGTAAGTTTAGCTTGGTTCAGGTTAGCTTGGTTCAGGTTAGCTTGGTTAGTAAACAGATACCATACTGTACTTTTACTGTAAACAGATACTATATTGTACTTCTACTGTAAACAGATACTACTGTACATCTACTGTAAAAAGATACTATACTGTACTTCTACTGTAAAACGATAATATACTGTACTTTTACTGTAACCAGATACTATACTGTACTTCTACTGTAAACAGATACTATACTGTATGTCTACTGTAAAAATATACTGTACTGTACTTCTACTGTAAACAGATAATATACTGTACTTCTACTGTAAACAGATACTATACTGTAAAAAGATACTATACTGTACTTCTACTGTAAAAAATACTATACTGTACTTCTACTGTAAACAGATACTATACTGTACTTCTACTGTAAACAGATACTATACTGCACTTCTACTGTAAAAAGATACTATACTTCTACTGTGCTAAGACCCTATACTTCTACAGTGAACATATATATGACTACACAGGACAGAATGTTGCTTACTGTTTACTCATCAGATATCTCTATACTCTGCGTCCCACAGAGCCCTCTTCACTCGCTGGAGCGACTCAGAGAAAGCAGTCTACACTATCCCTGGGGTGTCCCCGGGTATGATGCAGCTCATCATAGAGTACGCCTACACCCGCTTTGTGCTGGTGACAGCAAAGAACGTGGAAGAGCTTCTGGTGGCTGCAGACCAGCTTCTCGTCACTGGCATAGTAGGAGCGTGCTCTGACTTCCTAGAGGGCCAGCTGTCTCTGGAAAACTGTGTCGGCATCTGGAGGTTGGTGGACATCTACTGCTGCCCTGACCTGAGGCGCAAGGCCCATCTCTTCATTGTGTGCCACTTTGAGGAGATGTTGCACGTCTCACAGGAGTTTGTGGAGCTGTCCCTGCAGCAACTGGTGGACATCATCGAGAGGGATGATCTGAACGTGAAGAGCGAGGAGACGGTGTTTGAGGCCGTCCTCGATTGGATCGACCACTCCCGTGAGGAGCGTAAAACACACATCCCTTTGCTGCTGCCCAAGGTAACTAATTGTATTAGTGTGCATTACATTAAAACAACACTAGGTTCCCTAGTACGGTGGTTCTCAAACATTTGGGTCCAAACTGTTCCCTAGCAACAGAAACCGTCTACAACCGATGTCTAAGTTGTACCCGCTGTCTCTTCCCAGGTTCGCATGGGCTTGATGAGGCCTGACTACTTGCTGAACAACATCCAGAACAACCCTGTGGTGAGGGACAGCCACGACTGCAGGGCCCTCATCCTCAGCGTCCTGAACCCCCCTGGCTTTGACAGGCTCCCAAACCCCCTGATGCGTCCACGCCTGCCCCAGGAGGTCCTATTGGCCATCGGAGGTGTGGGTGGCAGCATCCTGACCATGAAGGCTTACGATATCCGAGCCGGTGCATGGATGGACGTGAGCGTTGAGGGGGAGAATCCCCGGGCCTGTCACGGCACCGCTTATCTCCACGGTCTGGTCTACTGCGTCGGTGGCTGGGACGGCGTACAGGCTCTCAACAGTGTGCGCAGGTTCAACCCCGTCACTCGCAGCTGGCTGCAGGCGGCTCCCATGCACTCACGCCATTGTGACGTCAGCGTGGTGGTGTTGGACGGCTGTATCTATGCCATGGGAGGGTGGGACAAACGCGTGGTACTGAACACCGCCGAGCGCTACGAGCCTGAAACCGACCAGTGGACAGTGATCTCACCCATGCTGGAGCACAGGAGCGAAGCCGGGGCAGCAGCCCTCCAGGGCAAGGTGGGTGGAACTGTGGGACACAGGGTGCTAGATGAACACAAGGAACGTTAGATCAGAAATCATAAATGTCTTTATTTATTTATATAAGTAAGCTTGCACATACAAAAGATGTGTCTGGGTCCTTTGGTGCATCAACATTAACAGACAATTAAAGTAGAATGAAATCAAATGGAATATATAAACTAAATTAGAATATTCTTTCTTATTACAGGTTTACATCTGTGGTGGCAGCAACAGGACAGAGGAGGTTCTGCTCACAGCTGAGTGCTACAGCCCAGACACCGACCAGTGGACTCTGATTGCCCCCATGAGCAGCAGGCGTGCCGGAGTGGGAGTCGCTGCGTACGGAGGAAGAGTCTATGCGGTAGGTGCACACGGAGACAAACGCTTTATAATAGATATTTGTAGATATGTATCATTTAACTTTCAATGCCTCTGTGATGCCCTAATTTCCCTAAATGGATTAATAACGTGTCTGCCTGCCTTAACCACACACTAAAACATTCCTCTCATGTGTCCTGTCCTCAGGTGGGAGGGTGGGACGATAGAAACATCCTGCGTAGCGCGGATGCCTACAGCCCCTTGACTGACTCCTGGAGCGCCCTGCCCGCCATGCTCACCCCCCGCAGCCACTTTGGCATCGCGGTGCTGGACGACCTGCTCTTCGTGGTCGGAGGTGGCTTCGTCACTGATGGCTTCACCTCCATCTCCAAGGTGGAGCGCTACGACCAGAGCAGCGACAAGTGGACTGTAGCCGAGAACATGACGACCGGGCGCTGGGGCCTAAGCTGCTGCATAATGCATGGCCTGCCATTTTACATGAGCCAGTATGCCGCTCCCCATGGAGGAGGAGGAGGAGGAGAGGAGGAAGATGAGGAAGATGAGGAAGAGTAGGAGGAGGAGGAGGATTAGGAGGAGGAGGAGGAAGAGGAGGAGGAAGAGGAGGAGGAAGTGGAGGAGGAGGCAGCCGGGGATCCATCTAAGAACCTTAAACATTTATTAGACCAAAAGAAATCCTAGGAAATTAATAAATTACTATCAGCCAAAGGTGGTGCATTTCTTTCTTCTAGTAATTCAGACAATATCGGTTTTTAGTTTGTGTAATGTAATGTAATGTAATGTAATGTAATATCTGTTTTTAGTTTGTGTAATGTAATGTAATATCTGTTTTTAGTTTGTGTAATGCACATAATATGGGAACTTTTATCCATATGCTAGCCCGGCATAAATTACACACGGCTTTGTGTTGTCAACTGATAGAAATTGTGCGTTTCTCTATTCCGATGATTTCTACAATATAATATATATAAATAACTGTCTTTTACTAGTACCTTACTACTATGTACTATGTTACTATCCGTATACTACCTACCATGCTAATATGTCTATTATACTATGCACTCAGTGTGAGGATTGGTTCTTTCCCCACCACAGGCTTCTTAAAGTACTGTGATGATTGGTCCGTTCCCCGCCACACGCTCCGTTCCTTTAAGGTACTGTGAGGATTCTGTGATGATTGGTCCGTTGCCGAACGCACACTTCTAAGTCAAGTATCAATTACCATCACGCACCTGATGTGTGTTCTAATCAGCGCCCCAGAGGCTTCATATACTCTGACCTTCTGTCATTCGATGCCGGGTCGTTTTGTGTACTACTGTTCTGAATTACACCTGCATATACCTGCTTTCCCCGTCGCTGTTGCTGTTTTTTTGCTCTCCAGGATCTTTTGTGGAGAACTGCTGTGGAGAACCTGGTTCCCCGTTCGGAGCTACGCCTCGTAATCTGGCCGCTTCTCGCATTGCGCTCTGGTGAGTTTTTGGAAACTGTCTTTTGGATTATCAGTTTTTTGTGTGTTTGGTGAACACCGAAGAGATCCCGTTTTTGTTTGTACTGGACTCACCTAATTTTTGTGTTAGTTTAACACTGAAGATACCGTATTGTTTTTTCTCTGGACTCTGCTAACTTGTGTGTGGTACACCGAAGATCAAGTCACTTGGATTTATACTGGATCAGTCACCTCTCTGCCTCTGTGTGTGCGTTGGGCTAACTCTGATTTCTCTCTCTCTCCGTTTCCACCGGGAGTGAAAGCTGGGAGAATCTGCAGAGCCGCTTCAACGTCACTAGCCAATTCCTCACCACTACCTACTGGGAGTATCTGCAGAGCCGCAACATCTTCACATGCCAGATTCCCCGTTTGTTTCGATTACTGTACTTCATTCCATCTTGTGACTCTGTAAATAAACACGCCCTAGCTTTTGGCTAACTCTGAACCATTCTCTCAGTGCCGTTGCGTTTGAGGTCGGTTACAAACCATAACACTCAGGGTGTAACACTCAAGTTCAACACTATTTGACGAACAATGCCACTGACTATAAGCTGCCAGAGATGCACATCTCCTGCTGACCAGAAAACCACACACTTTTCTGATAGTGGGGTGCCTGGACACTCAGTCATTTAAAATGTATATGCGAAAGTTTCGTTTTCACTTCTAATTTGAAGATAAGGATCTATAGAACAATTTTGGCTTGAGTGTCAAGGAACCAGTTGAATTTAATAAAAATGTATCCAAAATGGCCACAATCGAAATCATGAATTCTTTAAAAACGTCTTAATGTTCACACAATTGCTGTGTAATATAATTTTGTATTGCTATTTTAAGTTAATACTGTGTGAGGAATCAACTGGAGTTCAAATATTGATGTTTTGAATATTCTGGTATGGCAAAAATCAAAGATGGCTGCAATTTCTGTATTTATGCTCATACCTTTTATTCTATTGAACCTAGAATGGTTATGTTGGTGCCTGTACCTAGGTTTTCATGAATGCGTAATTGAATAAAAATAAAATAAACATGATTGGAGCATATCTTATATGATATTTCACCAGTGATGCCGGTAACGCGTTACTAAGTAACGCGTTATTGTAATCTGATTACTTTCCCCCGAAAATAGTAATCTAACGCGTTAATCTTTAAAAGCCAGTAATCTGATTGCAGTTACTTGTCCAAGTGGCTGTGCGTTACTATTTCGTTACTATCTCATCATAAATTCATAATGCAGGCGGAATGCAGTATTTTATTTCGTTTTCAACAGTCAAAAATACATGTTGAGCTGTTTTTCTTATTTGGGAGTGACGTGGTGTGGCAGTGAAAGGGTTACACAAGAATGTGTCCCGCGGCGTGACTGGACTCTCTGTCTGTGAGTGACTCTGCTTTGGCCCAATCACATTCCCCATCCACAGTCTGCGAATCAGAGGCAGAGTAGGGCGGGTCTTCACAGCACGTCATGTGACATATGCGCCAATCGTGTGACAGCAGGGCTCGTCTGCATTCGTCTGAGAATTCCACCCCAAAACGCTTGTCTAAACAAAAAAAACAAAAAAAAAAAAAAAACAATAAAAAAAAATCTAACCCTAACTAACCGTACTGTCATGCACTTGTCCTAATAAACTAACCTACACTGTAGCACTCAACACTTTGATGAACATTGTTGCTCAGCTGATAGAGTTGTGCCCTTCCTGATGGCTTGTCGTACAGAACTTGTAAGTCGCTTTGGATAAAAGCGTCAGCTAAATGACTAAATGTAAATGTAAATGTAAATGAAGTGAAACCGCAGGAAGACTTTTGCGGTTTCTGTTCAGACTTCCACCCCAAAACGCTTGTCTAAACGTAGCCTCAGTCAAAATATTGTCTACCGCTAAAAACAGCACATCCAATTGCATTGAAAGCATCTGGAATCACAACACTAGCCGACGCTTCGACTAGGTACAGGAGGACTCGGAGGCCAGCCAAACAGCAAAAGAGAGAGATTGTTTCTTTCCCTATTGATTAATGTATATTTGATGGTGGCAGAGCAAAAGCTCTTATTTGCCAGATTTACAGTTAATGTACATGTTAAAGAGAGACTGATTGTATGTTTATAGAGAGACATTTATAAAAACTATTTAATAGTTACAGTTGATATAATTGAATAGTTCAGCCTGCATTTGTTAGATGTGAATGGATACACTGGTTTTGTAAAACCACTGGCTGGCTGCTCTAATGCTGTGAGCATCATAGACTGTTGCTTTACCATACTTGATGGTACAGAAGCTGAAGCACTAGTTTAACAATTTACGTTATGTGCAGAGAAACAAGTTAAAAACAATTTATGCACTTTCAATAAAGCGTTTAAAAAAAATGTTGGGGGAACGACGACGACTTCATAACCTAGTTACTTTCAAAGTAACTAAGTTACTCTGATAATCAAGTAATCAGTAAAGTAACTTGGATTACTTTTTAAAGGAGTAATCAGTAATCAGTAATCGGATTACTTTTACAAGTAATCTGTGGCATCACTGTATTTCACACAATGAGACAATAAATATGTGGAGAACTAGAGTTAGATATGAGAACTGTAAACAACAGTTGATTGTGAAGAACAAACGATGATTGTGAAGAACGTCCTCATCACAAGAAAGGATCTGCTTCTCGGCATCAATGTCCGCCATGCCAAAGACCTGATGGAGGTGTTGCTGAGCAATGGGAATCCCTTTGAGGAGGGCAGTAAAGACCTGGTTACATTAGACAATAAGGTGTGTGAGTCTGCGGCTGCTGCCGTATCTGTCCATCAACTCGAGTCTACGGGACAAGAGCAGTACAACAATTTCAGGAAGAGTGCTTGAATCAAATGACAGACTTCTGACAGCACCGATCAAGCTAAATGCAAAGCTCTATGCAGAGCTCTATGGGAAAGCTTTTATTGTGCTAGACACAATACACGTCAAGTAGAGATATTTCTGTTGACGAGCAGTTAGTTGCGCCAGGTGTAACAAGACATTTTCTCATTCCTGTCAAATAAGTTGTTAACAGATGGACAGTTCCCAGATGACAATGATGTCTACATCACTGCAGGTGATCAAGTCCACCATGTTGGAAACAGTCCACCAATGGATCAATGCAACCATGAGGAAGCTGACACTCGTGTCCTATAATACATCTCCTCCACGCCCTCCAAACATCATCACTTGGGAGGGTGCATACTGGAGATACAGACGTTTGTCGTAATCTTTCTGACTAATCTCCATCACATCATTTTAAGGGCCCTTTTCAGGTGGGGGGGCCCCCTTTATGCTTTTTGGGGGGTTTTGGTGATCAAATATTGAATATTGAACTATAATAATCAGTGCAGGGGCTCACTTATCCTTGAAAGACACTTTTATCACTGACTTAAAAGGCCCATACATCTCCATAAATGTTCAGGGGGGAGGGAATAAGTGCTTAACCTACAGACCCCAAGAAGTGCCCTATATTCTGTATTGTTTAATATAAATGCATTTTTTATTCCAATCTCGATTTGTATTTGAGATTCCCAAATCCCATCGGACTTGACTTCTTCGTGTCCCTCAGTGAGTGTAATACCAGCATTCAACTGTATGCGCCACAGCGGTTTCTATCATCATCATCATCATCATCATCATCACCACCCACGCTATGCATAAAATATATAGGTCCGCGGAGAGGCATGCTGAGGAGGCCGTGCAAACTGCAATGGAATTGGAGTGCTTGCATTCTTTCATTTATTTGCATTTATTTTAAATTTGTTGGACCTTATGGTGTTCTTGTTCTGTTCTTGACTTATTGTTATGTTTTCTTCTTGACTTGTTTAAAGAAGACCTGTACGGCCCATGGGGACATTAACGTGTGTTGTCGGGCCTTATAAATAAATTTGATTTGATTTGATTTGGAATATGGGGCATCTCTCTCTCTTTACCTAATATTTTGATTCTATCCTGACATTTTTTCAGTTGGAAGGGCAGTCTATATGCGTAACGGTAAAAATTTAAATAAAAAAAATATATAAAAAATATAAATTGTTTTCAAAAAGGGCACTATTTTTTATGAGGCTCAAAAAGGCAGGTGCTCAAGCACCCCTTGAGCTCTATGTGTGCACGTGCCTGTCCCACAGGGATCTCTCAGTCTAATCGACTGACCTGCAGTTACACAGGGATAGACGATAGGGGGCGCTTTTTTCCCATCTGAACTCCTGGAGGGGCTGCTGTACCAACGGGAGACTCGGTTGATGAAATATGAATTCAGATCGCTAATAAAAAAATCAAACGACATTTCTCGTCGTCGGCACTCAACGGGGGGTCTGATCAAATTAGAATAGTTGTCGTCGGCATTCAAAGTGTTAATGCAGCAAAATGCAACGTTTTGTCTTGGCATCAATAATCTTCTCTGCCCGGTGCAGCCCGGTAGCGTAAAGACTTTCCCTAACCCACTTTCAGTTCCGCGTTCGGGATCCCTTTGTTTATCTGCCTGAAACACCGGTCTGTATAACAGGGAACACTGCACGCTACACGCTGCTGCAGTGACATTGAGTAGGATACGGTATTACAATGGAATAAAAGCCAAAACAACCTTGCAGTTACAACTCCCTGCCAGGTGGGGGTGCTGCAGCCCCCGCAGCACCCCCCCTTACCATCGCTGCCAGCCTGGTTCCGGTCAGCGCAGCTCCGGCTGTCACTGTTCCAGGTCCCTCATCGCCGGATCCTACGCCACGCCTCGCCGCCGAGACCGGTCCGGTCTCCGCGTCCTGCCCAGCCTCTACACCTGGCCCGGCTGCGTGTAGCTTAATCCCAGCGGAAGAGTGCAAGAGCGCTTCCGCATTCTTCGCCATACGCCAGTACGGTAATGCGCATTTCCCTTTTCCTTCGCCCAGGTGCTCGCGCGCGCGCATGCGCATGAGATCCCCGCTTGGTTCGACGCTTTGGTTCATATTAATCACATATTAATACGCTTTGGTTCATATTAATCACATATTAACGCTAACGCGCCATATTAGCACACATATATACACGCGATGGACGCAGCAGGCGATCATATTAATCACATATTAACACGCTTTGGTTCATATTAATCACATATTAACACTAACGCGCCATATTAGCACACATATATACACGCGATGGACGCAGCAGGCGATCACTGCTACTGTTATTCAGCCTGCGGCATTATGTAGCCGTAATCCCCAATGTTTTTCATTTGACGCTTAGCTCAACTGGTATGCCGCCGTGCTGTGGATCCTGCGGTCCGTTTTTTTTTTTTTTTGCGTGCATTCTTTCGCCGGTTAAGTTTAGGCATGTTAACTTTAGGCATTGTTTCGGAGTTGGTTATGGTTAAGGTTAGGCATTGTTTCGGAGTTGGTTAAGGTTAGAAGGGTTAAGTTTAGGCGCTGTTAAGGAGCTGGTTAAGGTTAGAGTTTGTCTTAGAGAATGGCAATGTAAAGTACAGTTGACAGCGAGTGAATCGCGTCGCGATAATATACATGTATTCCATAATATGTAAAGTACAGTTGACAGCTGCGTTGTGTTAACGTTACAATGTACAGGGAAATAACATTATGTGGTCCTCGTTTGGATAATATGTAAAGTACAGTTGACAGCTGCGTTGTGTTACGTTGCAATGTACGCGGAAATGCTGCGTTGTGTTGCAATGTACTACATGCATTCCATTTCGGCGTCTGAGCGGGGGGAAAGAAAATGCGCATTTGGAGGGCGTTACCGCGGCCAATCAGGGCAAAATGCGGAAGCGCTCTTGCACTCTTCCGCTGGGATTAAGCTACACGCGGCCCGGCTGCTACATCGGATCTCGGCTCCTCGACTGGTCCTGGCTCCCCGTCTGGTCCAGCCCTATGCCGTGATCGGCGCCGTGGTCTTCGCCGTGGTCTTCGCCGTGGTCTTCGTCATGGTCTGCGCTGGATCCTGCTCCGGATCCTGCTCCGGGGGTCGTCGCCGCTGCACCTCCGTTCCAGCTCCCCTCTCCGGGTCTTGGCACCCATTCCCACCCCCCCTCGTCTGGCCTCTGTTCCCAGGTCCAGCTCCCCTCTCTGGGTCTTGGCACCCATTCCCACTCCCCCTCATCGGGCCTCTGTTCCCAGGCCCAGCCCCCCTCTCCGGGTCTCGGTGCCCATCCCCACCCCCCCTCGTCGGGCCTCTGCTCCCGGCTCCAGCTCTCCTCTCCGGCTCCCTGTTTCTTTCCCTGCCTCCCCTCTCCAGGCCTCGGTTCCCATCCCCACCCCCCCTCTCCGGGCTGGGGCACCCGTTTTCAGCCCTCTGGGCTGCTATACCCCTCCTGGGTTTTTTGCTCAGGCTTCCGGCCCCAGGTCTCCGGGTCCTCTCCCTGGGTTCATTCCGGGGTTCCGGCTTCCTCCTTCGCCGGTGTCCGGACGTTATTCTTGGGGGTCTGGAAGCCCCCCGTTGAGGGAGAGGTACTGTTACGTCCCCAGGCCCGGCCCTGGCTGGGCCGGGCATGAGAATGACAGTGGACAGTTCCCCCTTCCTGACATTGGTTCCCTACCTCCCTCTGGTGACCTAAACCCGATGGTGCAGTTGGCCATCTTGTGTTGGTTTAGAGTTATTGAATTAGTGTCTAATTGTTTGTTATCCTGGGCTCTTCCCTCCCTTGTTTGATTTCGTCCTCCTGTCTGATTGTTGTATGTGATTATGCCTTTTGTGTCCAAATTTAGTTTCCCTGTTGTGTTCTTATTTTTGGCGTTTCTGTATTATTGTCTGGGCTTACCAGCTGTTAGTAATTCAATCACGGGTGGTATTTAAGTGTTGTCTGCCCTCACTTCATTGTGGAGTCATTGTCTCCTGTACCCCCATTGTACCCTCACTTACTTCATGCCTCCCCTTGCCTTGTTTCATGTTAGTCTGTGCTGTAAGTAGTTATATATCCCGTTTTCGTTCATCTTTGTTTTCCCGTCCCTTCAGTGTTGTTTTGTATGATGTTGTCGTCCTAGTAAACATATTTTGATTTTCACGTATCCTGCCGTCTCCGCCTCCTCTCTTCCCTCTGCAATTGCGTTCTCACCCTCACAGCACCCCTAATCCTAACAATCATGGCTTATATATGAGCTTAGTTTTTCCTCCCTTTTCATTCAGCAGCTCTACGGGTTAAGGGCCTTGCTCAAGGGCGCTCCAGCAGTGGATGGCAAGAGAGGGGAGAGCGTGAGTCACCCCCCCCCCCCCCCCCCACCCAGAGAGGCGTGTGTGTGGTGGGGGGCGGGGGTCAGGAAAATTCAAACAAGGCAAGGCTGTTGAGGCCCCCCCAGAGCATGGGCCCCTCCCCCCACGACAGAGCAGTCTGCACCCACCCACCCCCTTAACCCTGACCATCACTAATAGCCAGGTGTGGAGACACCTCTCCAGGATCAGCGTGAACTAGACCAGACAACACCAACCCCAGGGTGCTCAAGAGGTGCCCCAGATCTGGAAGACCTCCAGCATTGTCCTGGTGCCCAAGAAGGGACGCCCAGCGACTATAGGCCAGTCGCTCTGGTGTCACACGTCATCATTTGAGAGGCTGGTCCTGCAGCACCTCAAGTCCCTGGTGAGTGACTCCCTGGACCCCTGCAGTTTGCATACCAGGCACATTATCGATGTGAAGAAGAAAGAAGATGGACACTATCCTGGAGAACCCCTCCCACCCCCTCTATGAGGATCTAGCCAAGATGAGGAGCATGTTCAGCCATAGACTCACCCTGGACTGACCTGGCCAACATCTAATGGCATGGAGACCTGTTTGACTCTTAACTACTAAACTCTGCACAGACTCTGGTGCATTGTGTTATTATTCTCGATACAGTATACATTATGTCTCACCTGACCAACTGACCAGACACTCACTGTTATCTTTTATTCATATTTTTATCTTGTTCTTTACCATACTCTGATCTCTGATACTGATATTTTAATTCTCTATATTTTATTGTCATTCCTATTACCCTGTCTGTACCTGTACCTCCCCGTGCTGCTATGACACATGCACTTCCCCAAGGGGACCTCTTATCTTACATTTTAGCAGGGAGACTAGAAGCTAAGATCAGAATATCATTCTCCCCCATACAATAGATCATTGTGATAACTCGTAAATTACCATAAATAGTCTAATAATGACATTCCATAATTTTTTTCTGCATCCCCAGAACAGAACCCTTCTTTGAAAACTTCTGCTGAAAAATTGTCCCTGTAAAAGTGGTTGTGAAGCACTGGAGAGTAGATTCTGTGGTATATAGGCTGCCACACAGTCTCAGCTGTATTTACTAAAAGATTTAATTCAATCAGCGAGCCAAGTCGGTCATGCATAACTCATTTTCTGCACATGTAGGCAATATGGGCTTAGGCTTATGAATAAATGCAGACTGCATAAAAACAACTTGTTTTTTTTTGCATCTAGGCCTACAGTGGCTCCTTGACTCAAAGTTTTACCTGCTAAACACTGGTATTTATTATGTTTATACATTTTTAGAATAGAATGTTCTGTTCTGTTAACTACCTGCCCAAGAGGCTTCACAGACTTACCAGACTCATGCTAAACATTTGGCTGGCGGCCCAGGCTGATTCTAAGCCTAGGATACACATGTACATACTGTACATGGGGCTATTAGGGGAAACGTACTAACATCATAGAACTATATGACTAAAAAAGACCAGGCATTCTCTGCTTTTCTGCACATTTATTGGCTGTGCATGAACCAACAATTGGACATCGGCTACACACAGACAGACACACACACAATTGTGTGTACTGTATGTAATTTGCGTATAATATGATGATGATGATGACTATTTCAGACTCAAGGACCATATTTCACATATACAAAACAACAAGAATACAATAACAAGATAAACAAGGCCAACAACATAGATTAAAATACATAGATTAAAATGCATAAAGGCATCGATTCCAATGTTTCCACAAATCAGAGGAGTACCTTGTATCACTTTGCTTTACATCACTAATGGCACCTAGTATCTTGTTTTTTTACTCTAATAATCGACACATACATTTAAACAGTTCCTCAGCAGAGCATGGAAGGTGGGGGACATTTGTAGTCACAAACAAATGGCTTGCCTTGCACTAGTCCGTATTGGGAGCATAAGGAGGATCCTAAATGCATCATTAGCTACCTGTGGTTTATTTATTTTTTGCTGTGCTATAAAATAATTACACCTAGGTGTGCAGTATAAAATGGAGTACAATAGGCTCTCTGAACAGGCTTATTTTCACATTGTCTGTAGTACACATAAACTATAGATTCACATCCTGTTGTGGATCAGTTTGTCAATCGAATACAATCGATGAATGAATGAATGAAAACTTTATTTAACAGATTGCAGAATGGGTACAATACAGTACGGCTCAATACACACAATTGTTAAGGGGATGCAGACCAGAGAAAGACGTTCGTCTGGTTTACATCAGGGTCCCCCATTTTCAATTCATAGTGATATAGTATAATGATACAAATAAAAGTCACACAAACACATCCAATGCATCCTATCTATGCGCCCGCAGTCCACTCTTTATCAAATTAAATAGCTAGAGTCTAGACCAGTGGATCACAAACAGCACCTTCTTGGACACTCGAACAGATCAGAGATCAGCATGTTTCTCGACCCCCTCAGTCAAGCCCCGGCCCTGTCGTCATTTCCCCAACGAGGAAACGCTCTTCGCGCTAAACTAGTTGGACGCGGAGGAGAAAGAAGAGAGGGAGAAGGAAGAAAAGAAAGAGAGAGGGAGAAAGAAGGGCACCAGACCTGTAATTTCACCCTCCTCCCCCGATCTTGGCGCCAATCCGACCAAAAAGGGAAATAAAATCGCATTTTTTTTTTATCGGCGGCGTGATCATCACATCGCGCCTATACTAGTAGTTTCGATCGATCCAATCGATCAGTGCTATAGCCAGCTAGCCTCGTTAGCACGGCTATCATTGTCATCATAATCGTAACCCCCCACACACACACACACTCTCTCTCTCGTCACGAAACAACAAATAATTTAACGAGCCGATCGAGAGACACGACGACGACCATAGATAGACTCGCTTGGCCAGGTGTGCGCTCTTCTTCAAGGTGATCGATACAACACACGCCGCGACAATGGGGGTGAGTTTTGCGGTGCTTTTGTGTTTCTGATCGTCCGCGGCGAGGTGTTCTAGGAGAAGAACGGGGGAATGTTTCGGGGGGGACAAAGACCGTGCGTGTGTGTGTGACCAGGAGCCCGTGGATGCACGATGGAGAGAGGGAAGGAGAGAGGGAAGGAGGGAGAGAGAGAGAGAGAGAGAGAGAGAGAGAGACCATGGTGGAGGCTGGATGTGGAGGGGTTGGCACTGTAGTGGCACTGTGGCTGTGTTAGCATGTTAGCCGCTCGGCTATATCGCACATTTCCCTACTAGCCGTAATCACACCGTGATTATGTTCCAAATGCATGTTCCAACACACACCGTGATTATGTTACAAATGCATGTTATGATTATGTTCCACGTGCATGTTCCAGATCTGAGCAGTGTGCTTCAGTTCCATCCCTGTGTGGGTCTGTGGGCAGGAGGATGGACTGTGTTTGTGTTGTGACATTGTTAGCTTGCTAGGTAGCTAGCCATGTAATGTTAGTTGTTGTTGGGAATAATTTTTTTTCACGTGATGATGCTGATGGGATGACTTCATCAGCTAACACGTTGGTGCTTTGTATGACAAGAAGAAGAAGAAGGTGTTTGTTTATGTAATACTTTGACCCAAATAAAGTACTGGATAGACTTGCTAGTGGTTTCTTGCTAACTGTACTAGCTGCTAGCTAGTTAGACTGGTGCCTCTGTCACCATGGAACTTTGCAGTTAGCTAACGATGGTTTTATTCAAAAGTTACAAGTACTATTAACGTTACAGATAGTAACGGCTACACATGATCTACATGGAGTAGTAACAGCTACACATGATGTACATGGAGTAGTAACAGCTACACATGATGTACATGGAGTAGTAACAGCTACACATGATGTACATGGAGTAATAACAGCTACACATGATGTACATGGAGTAGTAACAGCTACACATGATGTACATGGAGTAGTAACAGCTACACATGATGTACATGGAGTAGTAACAGCTACACATGATGTACATGGAGTAGTAACAGCTACACATGATGTACATGGAGTAGTAACAGCTACACATGATGTACATGGAGTAGTAACAGCTACACATGATGTACATGGAGCAGTAACAGCTACACATGATGTACATGGAGTAGTAACAGCTACACATGATGTACATGGAGTAGTAACAGCTACACATGATGTACATGGAGTAGTAACAGCTACACATGATGTACATGGAGTAGTAACAGCTACACATGATGGACATGGAGTAGTAACAGCTACACATGATGTACAACATGGAGTAGTAACAGCTACACATGATGTACATGGAGTAGTAACAGCTACACATGATGTACATGGAGTAGTAACAGCTACACATGAGGTACATGGAGTAGTAACAGCTACACATGATGTACATGGAGTAGTAACAGCTACACATGATGTACATGGAGTAGTAACAGAGCTACACATGATGGACATGGAGTAATAACAGCTACACATGATGTACATGGAGTAGTAACAGCTACACATGATGTACAACATGGAGTAGTAACAGCTACACATGATGTACATGGAGTAGTAACAGCTACACATGATGTACATGGAGTAGTAACAGCTACACATGAGGTACATGGAGTAGTAACAGCTACACATGATGTACATGGAGTAGTAACAGAGCTACACATGATGGACATGGAGTAGTAACAGCTACACATGATGTACAACATGGAGTAGTAACAGCTACACATGATGTACATGGAGTAGTAACAGCTACACATGAGGTACATGGAGTAGTAACAGCTACACATGATGTACATGGAGTAGTAACAGCTACACATGATGTACATGGAGTAGTAACAGAGCTACACATGATGTACATGGAGTAGTAACAGCTACACATGATGTACATGGAGTAGTAACAGCTACACATGATGTACATGGAGTAGTAACAGAGCTACACATGATGTACATGGAGTAGTAACAGCTACACATGATGTACATGGAGTAGTAACAGCTACACATGATGTACATGGAGTAGTAACAGCTACACATGAGGTACATGGAGTAGTAACAGAGCTACACATGATGTACATGGACTGGAGTAGTAACAGCTACACATGATGTACATGGAGTAGTAACAGCTACACATGATGTACAACATGGAGTAGTAACAGCTACACATGATGTACATGGAGTAGTAACAGCTACACATGAGGTACATGGAGTAGTAACAGAGCTACACATGATGTACATGGAGTAGTAACAGAGCTACACATGATGTACATGGAGTAGTAACAGCTACACATTATGTACATGGAGCAGTAACAGCTACACGTGATGGACATGGAGTAGTAACAGCTACATATGAGGTACAAGGAGTAGTAACGGCTACACGTGATGGACATGGAGTAGTAACAGCTACACATGAGGTACAAGGAGTAGTAACGGCTACATATGATGTACATGGAGTAGTAACGGCTACACAGAGTAGTAACAGAGCTACACATGATGTACATGGAGTAGTAACGGCTACATATGATGTACATGGAGTAGTAACGGCTACACAGAGTAGTAACAGAGCTACACATGATGTACATGGAGTAGTAACGGCTACACATGATGTACATGGAAAAGCAGCACAGAAAACAAACCCATTGCTGTACATACTATAACGTTTGAGGATGTGGGTTTAAGCTAAACACACAAGTCAAAAGATTTCCCCCACTGTGGTCTGCAATATTCCCCACAAAGCTACCTTGCAAAATGTTGTCTATTATGCTCGTTTGTTTTGAGTAGACGAGTGAGTTTATCCCTCACTTTCACCCAGATAAACCCACCCACGTGCTGCCTGAGTCCCAGCTCCTTCTCCACACAGCCTCCTGGTGCATGGAGGTACAGAATGAGCTCAAGTTTGGCTGAAAATCATAGGAGGCGCATTCTTTCTCCTAATTGTTGCATTTCCCCCCCAGTGTGGTCTCTGCGTTGAGCTAAATAGAAGCACTTAGCTAATTCCCCCTTGTTATTCCATCGCTGCACTCTCTCTCTCCACATACTTTACACTTTTCTGTGCACTCACTGTAATCACGTTGTTGCAGTTGATTTTATTGGCCTGTTAATGCCAGTGTAAAGGCATGGGGTTGATCTGGGAAAGGTCCCACGCTGCACACTACCTAAATATGTGTATATATGGAGTGGGAAGGTGGATCACATGAATCATGTGTTCTGGTGAATTTGGGTCATTTGCTGGGATTAACCTGCAAACTATTGAGGGGTAGAATTACTCTTAAGGGGGCACAATGCTGATTTATTTTGCACATAATCTCACACACATACAAAAACCTGAAACAGTTTTGCACACATTCATTTAGTTTGATAGTTATTGAGAGTAAATTAGTTTGAATATGGAAACCAGTAATGTCATCAGGGACATTGAATCCGTGTGTTGTGTTAGTTACAGCTCAATGAAATGATAAAGGTAGTAGTTCCCCATGAGACAAGGTATAGCACTATGTTTTCATCTACATAATTTCAAGGATGCAATGTCCCAGATGACATCACTAGTAGTAGTGGCCATATCCAAATTAATTTACTCTCAATAATGGTCAAACTAAATGAATGTGTGCAAAACTGTTTATGGTTTTTGGATGTGTGTGAGATTACATGCTAAATAAATCAGCATTGTTTTTGGTGATGTGCCCCTGTAATATAAATTAGGTGGTATTATTGGAAGCACACGTCACACTCACTACATTACAACATATGTCTGTAATCAAGCTGCAGGTGCTGGTAATCAAGCGTGAGGCCATCGGTATGGTCATGCACCATAATGATTGCTTGCAATCAATGCTATGCCACAAGTTTATCTCAAATTTGTAGTATTCTTATGGTGTGGCTCGCCAACTGATATGGCACAACGCCACAGCTCATTGGCCACGGTTGTCATTTGAATGATATTCACCTGTTGTTTGCCTACCAAGATGTCTGATGTGGAATACTGTATTCTACTCAGACATAGAAACAACCATTATCAAATAAATTGTTCAACCGTAACGGAATAGAAGGTAAAGTGATACTTCACTAGGATTTAGCTGAAAAACGGAAGCTTAAGATGGTGATTGTCTGTCAATATTTACCACACATTGACCTATTCCTGATGGCCGTCCAAAATATCAGACATGCACAAGTAGATTTCTCACACTTCACCTTTTTGCATAGCTCTGTCCTTTTCCATGGCCCGGCTGTGTGTCCCTTGCCTGTGTAGCCTGGCCTGGTGGGAAACCCTTCAAAGCCAGTGATCAGGACCTTCATAATTTATCATACAGGTAGAACAGGACTTGTGGTAATGCACCATACTGGTAGAACAGGACTTGTGGTAATGCACCATACTGGTAGAACAGGACTTGTGGTAATGCACCATACTGGTAGAACAGGACTTGTGGTAATGCACCATACTGGTAGAACAGGACTTGTGGTAATGCACCATACTGGTAGAACAGGACTTGTGGTAATGCACCATACTGGTAGAACAGGACTTGTGGTAATGCACCATACTGGTGGTAATACAATCTGATTTCCCCCATAGTTTTCGTGTTTTGAAATATATGGAAGCAAATTCGTCATCTGCTCATCGAAATGTGTTCACAGTGATCTAAGACAATAAAGGTTGCGGTGAAGTGAATGAGGCAAATAACTACCTACTGCCAAGGGCACGAGGAGGGGGGCCCGTTGTTTCCCCATGCATACTTTTATTTGAGGTGGTCCACCTTAATAACAGGCAGGCCCACCACACCAAACAGATTTCCCAGATTGATCAAATAACACACTTAACAGTGCGTCTTGTGTTGCCTATATGCACAGCGCTGCCCTCTCTCCTGGCCCACCCACACCACCACTAATGAAACCTGAGAGGCTGCCAGAAACCCTGGAAGCAACAGTTGAATTGGTAGCCAGTGTAACCTGTTGTATTCAAGCCAGATGCTTGCTTGATCCCCACTTGTTGGCGAAGCAGCGAAGTCGAAAATGTAAAATCATTCTCACTTTTTTTTTGGAATTTTTGTATTTTGTTTTCGGTTTAGGCATGAGATTTGCCAACCCCCCCCCCCCCCCCCCCCCCCCCAGCTATGCTATACTAGCCAGTGAAGGTTGGTTAAGGTTTCTAAACAACTTTCTTAGGTGAAAACTATGACGACTCTATTCTATGCTTCCCAATAGGAGAATGACTGTGACACATCTTTTGGTCTATCCTAATGTCTCTCTCTCCTTTCTCCCCTCTTCCTCTCTCTCTCTCTCTCATGTGCCTCCCTCCATCCCTCTCTCGCTCCCTTTGTCTCTCCTCTTTCCCCCTCTCTCCATCCTTCTCTTGCCACCGGTCATCCACATCTCTCGTTCCCGCCTCCACCCACACCCCCTCTCTTTGCCCTTTACCTTCATCCCCCTCTTCTGTATCCCAGAGGAAGTCGAACAGAGCCAAGGAGAAGAAGGCGAGACGCACGGAGGAGAGGGCGGCCATGGACGCTGTCTGTGCCAAGGTGGACGCAGCCAATAAGGTGAGAGGACCGGAATGGGATCGACCTGTAAGGCACGAGCAGTAGGCCTCGCCAGGACTTTGAAGCTCAGGTCAAGAGATGATTTTAAAAAGTGCAGCGGCGATGATATTAAATGTGGGAAAACGGAGCACATACAAGTTTATCTGTAAATGTATACATTCACCAACCATGTAGTAAATGTGTACATTGATTATTGTTTTTTTTTTGTGTGCCTTTTTCATGCTTTTCTCCCAATTTAATTCTCTCCCGGTCGCTTCCCTACTATCGGTCTGGGTAGGGTGTAGAACTACCACACGCCTCCTCCGATACATGGCGAGTCACTAGCCATTTCTTTTCCCCTAACAGATGGGAGTTTCACTGGGATAGCGTCACATGTGCAAAGATTCACACTAGCTCCCCCAGATCCCTTCCCTGCTGAACAGTCCCGACGGACCAGGGCCCTCATTTATCAAGTTTTCTTGGAAAGTATTCTATTTTCGTTCTTAAGCACAGAATTTAGAATGTGTGCACGCACAAAAAAAACGGGATTTATCACACGTGCGTACACAGGTCCTACGCACACCTGTCTTCATAAATATCACCTTGCTCCTAAGCTTGAGCTCGTGCATGGTTTTAAGTATTTGCATACCAGAACCGCCCCGATTATCCATATATGGTCATGAAACACCCCCATGGGATGTGAAATAATGGACTGACCTGAGGGAATTGCGTGTTATGGAGAAATACGAGACAGGCTGACAGACATGTACACGTACGGTGATGTCGGATATGATATCTCTTAAAGACCATATTAACTAATAAAGCCCATGCTGGAATATGACTGCCTTTTTCCGTTTTGTTCGATTAATACCCAGGGATTAAAGTTCTCCTCAATTGTATTCCAAATCGCGACGGATTTTCCGTAAATTTTCTACCTGCTGCATATGATTTCTAGAGGCATACAATCTATTTTGATGTCAGTATTGGGTAGCCTATATAAACAATAATACGAGAGCATATACAAGAACAATGAATCTCGCTGCCATGTATGATGTAGCCTAAGTATACGCCATGTGTAGCCTGCCTATGTGATAAATACAAACATGAACTTGAATCCCATCATCATATTTACATAGTCTGTCCACTATGTTTATTACTTTGTTATTCCCCCCCCCTATCTATGTAAAGCGACCTTGCATGGGTCTCTTGAAAGACGCTATATAAAATGAAGCTCTATTATTATTATTGTTATTATTATTATTATTAAAATACTGTCTTTTACTGTTGGTCTCAGTGAAGTTTCAACGGAGCGAGGTCATCTATTCTAACCAACAGATTGAAGTAGAAAGCATTTCGTTGTGGCCAATCTTATTTGGAAACATGACACAAAATAATAGTATGTCGCTTTTTATTTGAAACAATATTTAATCGCGTTTGGTGGAGGTGGCTGTTCTGTAACCCCTTTCGTGACTGTGATGCACAGAGTGAATCCACAGTCACTTGCTCCTCAATAGGAAACCAACCTAGATTTACCCTGAAGGACTGGTTCTAACCGAACCGTTCGTTATACAAGAATCACAGAGAAATGTCAAAGGTGCTCACATTTGCACGAGGGTTTCGGACAGAGATACGGGATGGTTTGAAAGCTCGGCGTTGCTAATAAACATTTTAAATATTTTTTATAAACTGGTCAACACAGCATTATTTCCGGCGTTGGCTGCCTGGTGTGATCACAGCGCATGCGCATCATGCACACAACGCCGGAAATAATGCAGTGTTGACCAGTTTATAAAAAATATTTAAAATGTTTATTAGCAACGCCGAGCTTTCAAACCATCCCGTATCTCTGTCCGAAACCCTCCTGCAACTGTGAGTACCTTTGAAACGTCTCTGTGATTCTTGTATAACGAACGGTTCGGTCAGAACCAGTCATTCAGGGTAAATCTAGGTTGGTTTCCTATTGAGGAGCAAGTGACTGTGGATTCACTCGGTGCATCACAGTCACGAAAGGGTCTAGGTGGTTGATGGTGGTTGAGAAGTGAGAGAGAGAGAGAACCCTTGTAAGTTCTCTCTATTTATACACTGTGGAGCGCAGTTCTGGAAGGTTCTAGCCTGTTCTAACCGGTTCTACTATATGACATCATACTGAAGCTTAACTTGAATTACACTATGACACGGCGGCAGTTACACTAGGTATTCTGCGTCTGCCCCCCCTGCCAAACAAGCAAGCCAACCTCTTGTTCGCGCATGAGCCCATTATAATTACACTACTGTCGCTATTTCACAATGAACTATAATGAATTACGGTTCATACAGAACACGCGCCAGTGTCGGGACTCAGAGTAATGCACAAAAGCTTATTTCCGCGTTGAAACTAATGCATGAACTGAGGAGCGCATATGCCTTAGTAACGATATTCTACCACTGGGCGTCAGCTAAGCATGCTCAGAGCTGTGCGTAGACATAAGCACAAAGTCAAGTTCAAGTTCAAATTGATAAATCCCACACCTTGCTTAGAAATGGTCGTACGCACGGGTTAAGAACATATGTGTGCGTACGCCACGTTGATAAATGAGGGCCCAGGACTTGTACCTCCACCTGCTTCCCACCCGTGAACACTACCAATGGTACCGCTGACACCGGGACTTGAACCCCGGGTCTCTGCGGTGGTAGGCGAATGCTTAGACCTCTACACCACCCAGCCGCCTGCTTAACATTGAGTTTTTAATGCACACATGAACTGGCGGCGTGGTAAATGCTTCTCACGCTCGGCGCTTTGGCACGAAGCTCCAGCGCAGTTAATCTAATTCTAAGAAACAATTGGAAGATAATCAACATTACATCAGTCAACATTAAGGGAAATGCGCTTACCATCTTCTCCAGAGTCGGACAAGAAGATAAATACCAGTTTGCTCTCTGCATGTTCAGTGGAAAGCTATCCCGCTGCAAGCTAGCCTAGCTTAGCACAAATGAATGGAAGTGAATACGGATCAGCTATTACATCTGTTGGTCAAAAACACCTCTCCCAGAGTTTTAAACTAGGCTAGCTGATCCGTATCTGCTTCCATTCATTTGTGCTGAGCTAGGCTAACTTGCAGCTGGATAGCGTTCTACTGAACCCACAGAGAGGAAATTAGTATCTATCTTCTTGTCTGACTCTCGAGAACACGGTAAACATTTATTTGCCATAGTGTTGACGTGTTCCTTCAACTGCACATGAGCAAGTGGGGGGTCAACATTCCAAACCTGTGGGAGTGTTATCTCTGTTAATTTAGGGGAGCTCAGGATGTCTTTGAATTCTTAGGACTCGCCAATAGAACGCGCTTTTAGAAATGTGCCACACAGATATGTTATGTGTGCGTTTAATGTGCAGCAGTGGATAAAGAACACAAGGGTCTGGGGGGGGGGAGCTCCCGTAGCTCACCGCATATCTCTGCGCTATTTTCTGCGTCGGGGAAAACTGTGCTCGTCACGGATCTGGGGGACACGAGTTCGATTCCCGGACCCGCCGTCATTTCTCAGAATGTCTTCCCCTGCTCTACATCCCATTTTCAACCTGTTTCTGTCGGTCATGCTTGACCAGAAAAGCGATAAACGCTAAAAAATAAAGTAAAAAAAAAGAAAAGAAAAAAAAACACAAGGGTAGCAAAACAGTTACTCAGTAATAGTGCTAATCAGATGTATTTACAGTGATGCAGGTATAAAGACACTATGGTAGTAAGTCATACTGGCCAACGGTATAACTAATGCAAAGGTATTTGTTTGTTTGTTTACTCAGTTTATTTGATCAGGGACAGTGCATATCAATCAACAGTTATACATTTATAAATGAATACAAATTAAAAACTGTAAATATGCCAACATTAGCAGGGTTGCTAGTTTTCAGTTGTAGTCCCTGGGCTAGATGTTTAAGCCAGGGTATGTATGGTAAGGGATATGTATAGATATAGTATATACAGGTATTTAAAAAGGATTATATGCAGGTATATACAGACAGATGTGGATATATATAATAATAATATATATATATATATATATATACATATATATATATATACACAGTAAATATAAATATACGGTATATACAGTATTATTGTACATGGTATCATACAGATTTATATGGGTTATATGCAGGTGTATAAATAGGTATGTAGAAAGGATTATATTCAGACATATATGGAAATATTATATATAATCAATATTAAGAAGGATAACAATGTTTATCTCTATACCTGCATGGGTATGTGAAATCACATGTTAATGAATCACATTGATGTTCATCACATTGGCCTGCATGGTGATGGGAAGTGTGATAACAGTATAAAACTAAAACCGTCATCGTCACTTAACATTGTCAAATAATTCAGAAATAATTTTGAGATAAATCTTGACTTGATATATACTTATTGCCATTAATTTAAACAATAAAATGATGCATCACGATTCACAATATCATAGAAATCGCACAATACGATAACACATATTGAGTACAAATGATAAATATTGGTATATTGCCCTGTTGTACATCATGCCTTCTCAGCCAAGTTTCCCCATCACTTTCTGCGGAGATGCAAGGATTTCTCCTGAAACAACATTTCTGGGATTCTCAATCACTTGTCCGTTGGTCTGTTGTCTCGGGTGAAATAAACTCCTGTTGTCCTTTTTGGAACTGAAGTAAGAATGAAACAGACTGACGAAAGGTTTCCAAAATGAACACGGTGATTGATTACATGCGATAGATAGATACCGGAGTCATGCAAGAGAAGACTGCATCTCCCTGAATCATCACCCCTCTTACCTCCCTCTCTCCACTATTGGTTGGTGATTCCCATCGTCCTAGTTACCATGATTGTGTACACGTTGCGACTTTAACTAAACGGACAACGTTGAGCCAAGCTCTGTCCTTAAGTCGAGCCACCCTGACATGTGGTAAAAGAAGGCGTTATTTGGGCAGCCGGCTCCTGGGTCTGCCGTAGAGAAGTGGTTCTGGTCAAAGGAACATGTGCTCACCGTCTCCTCCAGAGTCCAGACAAGAAGATGGAGACCAATTTCCCCTCTGTGTGCATTCAGTAGAAAGCAATGGAAGCGGATACGGACCACTAGCCGAGCTGAACACGCCTCTCCCGGAGTGGTGCGCTTTATTTGGGGCGGACGGTT